>NC_091985.1:118286243-118437619 GCF_044704955.1 Pristiophorus japonicus
TGATCTTGGGCTCAGCTCCACTTCAATGTCCGCTCCCCATAACCCTTTACTCCCTTATCATTCAAAAATCTGTCCATCTCCACCGTAAATATATTCAATGACCCAGCCTCCACAGCTCTCAGGGTTAGAGAATCCATAGACTTATGATCCTCAGAGAAGAAATTTCTCATCTCGGTTCTAAATGGGCGACCTCTTATTCTTAAACTAAGCCCCCTAGTTCAAACATCCTCTCTGCATCTACCTTGTTGAGCCTTCTCAGTATCTTATACGTTTCAATAAGATCACCTCTCATTCGTCTAAACTCCAATGAGTATAGGCCCACCTGCTCAACCTTTCTTCATAAGTCAACCCCCTCATCTCCGGAATCAATCTAGTGAACCTTCTCTGAACTGCCTCCAATGCAAGTCTATCCTTCCTTAAATAAGGCTGCCAAAACTGTACACAGTACTCTATATGTGGGCTCACCAATACCCTGTACAATTGTAGCAGGACTTCCCTGCTTTTATACTCCATCCCCCTTGCAATAAAGGCCAACATTCCATTTGCCTTCCTGATTACTTGCTGTGCCTGCATACTAACTTTTTGCGTTTCATGCACAGGACTCCTAGGTCTATCTGTATTGTAGCATTTTATAATCTTTCTCCATTTAAATTATTTGATTTTTATTTTTCCTGCCAAAGTGGATAATTTCACACTTTCCCACATTATACTCCATCTGCCAAATTTTTGCCCACTCACTTAGCCTGTCTATATCCCTTTGCAGATTCTTTGTGTCCTCCTCACAACTTGCTTTCCCACCTATCTTTGTATCATCAGCAAATTTGGCTACATTAAACTCGGTCCCTTCAGCCAAGTCATTAATATAGATTGTAAATAGTTGAGGCCCAGCACCGATCCTTTGGCACCCCACTAGTTACCGTTTGCCAATTGGAAAATTACCTATTTATCCTGATTATGCTTTCTGTTAGTTAGCCAATCCATGCTAATATATTACCACCAACTCCATGAGCGCTTCTCTGCTGTATATTCAATGTCATTTTATTTTTCTTCTAGTAAGGAAGGAAATTAAGAATTTGTGGGTTGTTGAGATTTATAATCTTCCATTTTAAATCAAACAATCAGACACATTTATTATATAACAATGCCCACCTGTGTTTGTTCCGCAGGTAAGAGGTCATGTATAGCTTCATGCATTTTAGCCGTTTGTTTGGAGACGTTTCGGAAGCAGGCAGAGGGCACTGGTGCTTTTACTTCATACTGCAGGCACAATAAAAGCCGAACTGTAACTTTCACAGCTTAACGGGAATGTGCCACTCTCCAACAATGCAAGGCCATGGAATTAAAGCAATCCTAGTAACTGCATTTTAAACTTTACTTATAGTTTGAGACCAAGAAATAATAATCAGTATTAACGGTATATCATCCTTCAATATTTCTCCCATTTGTGCTCATGTCATGACTGTCAAGTCTACGTGGCTCTAGGCTGTGACCCTCGAGTTAGTGCGTCAACTTCCTCCTTCCTCATTGCTGAAGTGTTTTTGCTTTTTCTTATTCATATTACATAAAACTGTCCGCCCCAGTTTCAATTTATTCCACAGCCATGTAGCATTACAAATTCCTGCTCTCAATCCAATTGCAGCAAAAAAAACCCTGCTCAGTCATACTGTACTAACAAAAAATATGTTCTCAAAGTTCCAGGTGCCAGGACATGCCACAGAGCAAGAGGCACACTTCACCACTCTGCTTAACTCTTCTTCACAATCTTCATCTATCATCCATTGAAGCCATTGGGCATTTTCCTCACAGAAATCTCTTTGCCCATTTGCCTTCAGTCTCTATCAAATTACTTATCATCCTTGGCAATTTCAATCTCCACCCTAACTCTTCGTCGCCGGTCTTCAGTGACTTATTGATGATCTCACTTTCCTCAACTTCACCTTCCACATTGAGGACTGCAGCAGTTCAAGGAGAAGGCTCATCACCAGCCTCTCTCACCAACTAGGGATGGCCAATATACTAGACTTTGCCAGCATTGCCCACATTCCAAGAACAAATAATAAACTCCCCCAATGTGCATGGCATCCCCTTGAACCTCATTATCACACGTCAAAACCTCAAACGTTCTTTCCTCACTGAAACAGCTTTCAGACGACATTCTTATCCCCCATCTTCCTACTTACCTTCGACAGCCCAAACCACCTCCAAATTATTTTCCTCCCTTTCAAAATGCAGTTTTCCCTGCTCTAGACCTTCATACCAAATAGAGAATTCTCAATCTCAACTGTGTTACTGAAGGGAATGCAGAGTCGAGGCCAGACTCCTCCCGACAGGGAAGTAGGAAAACCGGAGTCACAACAAACTCTCGCTGACCCAACAGCCAACCAAACAACAATAGTGCTGCTAGCAGTCTGGAAGCAGATCTTTAGCCTGTCCTTTCAGCCAAGGAAGAAAATAATTTATTTTAAATACCAAGTGTGACTATAATTTCATTGCTGATTCTCCTCCCCCCCCTACCCATCACCCAAAGATAACAGATGCACATTTCTATTTCTTTAATAAAACTACATTTATCATTTGGATTGAAAAATATCAAATTAGAATTATTTGAAATTGACAATGGTCTCCCTTTGTGTATCAGGTCTCATGAGCACAACAAAAATATGTCCAGAAAATCAAAACTTCCAATTTTACCTTAGACAACGTTTTGTCACAAAGTCCATCCATGATTGCAACAAGCTTTGCCAAGATCTCAGTGATATGGTCATTATAATCCTTCAAAAGAAAAATACATTTATTTCATATACAAACATATCAAAAATACAGAAACCAGCTATTCAGGCCTGACTTTATGTAAGCAAAGTTTCTGCTTTGCTCAGAATGGTTCAAATACCCATTCTGGGCTGGATTTGGGCAATTTAAAATGGCTGAATTTTAACATGTCCAGCTATCTCCAGTAACTACAGCTACACTTCCTTAACAAGGGCACGGGGAAGAGAGAAAGAGCAGAAAAATAATGAGAACATGTAGTGGAAGGAAAGAAACTAATCATTTCCTTTCTCGGCGCGGTGCATTTATCAGAAACTCTAGCCGCAGAAGCCAATCTCGTAAACAACTCAAAAGCAGCATTAATGCCTTCACCTTGATCCCAAAGGAGAAAATATCACTCAACTGCCCAGAGGTAATTTACTCTCGTGAACTTGGGGGAAAAAAACCCTACAAAAGTGGTATCAGTGTTACTTTCTCAGTCTCCCAAACCTTCACGGCTTCTTTCAACGCCTTTTGCTATGTCTGCCCTTTGTAGCTTGTTGTGTTTTTTTCTACGCTACTGATCAACTTCTAATTCTATACCAAAAAGTATTCATTTTTTGTTATCCCTTTCAGCAGATAATTTTGTATGGATTTGATAGGATTCCCCTAAACAGCAGGAGGTGGACAGGTGGCTTCATATGTTGACGAGAAGCTGGAAATGAAGGTAAATAATCCATGGGTAGACACAAAATGAAATAGCCCTACTGGAAACAACAAGCAGGTGGAGGCCAGGATTAGTAATGGAGTTCTGCTTCAGAATACATATACGATATATTGTGTGAACAAAGGGTATGTAAAGACTGTCATTTTGTAATGATGGAAAGCTTCAATTAACCAAATATAAACTGGGTATGCCTTACTACAATTGAGGCAATAGAATCACAAGTAGTGTATTTGGTTGCTTTGCGAAGCAATGTATCAAGGATCCCACGAGAAGTAAATCATATTGAGACCCGATCCCATAGATTACTGAGATTTTAGTTTGCAAATGCTTAATGCCAACTAGAGATTTGCAAAATAATTTAAGTTTATTACACAATTAGGCAGACGAGTGGCAAATCTATCTTTCTTCACTCTAAGGTTGACAACCAGTGCAATATACACATCCCAGTACTGCACATACCATAGATCAATAAAATGTGTCATGTACACAAGGAATGATATTGAATTAAGCACAGGGAGACTTACAAGGGAATCTAAATATAATAGTACATTAATTATTTTCTATGTACAATATGAAAAAGTAATTAAAAAACAGAACACTGGAATATATAGCTAGAACAGCAGAAAACAACCCTAATAAAATTATGCCAAGGCTTAACAATGCATTAGTTAGATTACACTTGGAGCAGTGTGCTCAGTTCTTGACATCACACTGCTACAAGAGTATTTATATATAAACATTGGAAAGGATTCAGGGAAGAGTAACAAGACTGGTCACGTGTAAAAGGATTGACTTATAAAGGAAAGATTGGAGAACAAGCTCCGCAGTCCAGAATGAAAGTGATCAATAAAAGACCTCATCCAAGTATGTAAATATTAAATGGTATATACAGACAAATAATGAATATTATTAAAGTAGCCTGAGAAGTTGGACCAGAGGACAAACATTTAGATGAGTGGAAACCAAATTTAAAACGGATTATCAGGAAAAACCTCTTTGCTCAGAATGGTAAATATTTGTAGCAGTCTGTCGAGTTGAGACAAAAACATTACATTCAAAATACAATTGGATACTTGATGAGAAAGTGAGGATACCAGAGGGATGGCAGAAAAGGACCTTGATTTTGTTCTTGTGCTCTTCGGAAATGAAAACTCGGGATAAGCAAGTTTTCAATAAATCCTGCTCATCGGGTAGTCAGTAACTTTTAAAACATTTTTGTGTAACTGGTTCCAATCCCACTTAAAGCTCATGGTTAACATAGTACAATTTAGAAGATGCTTAACAATTTTACCTTAGTGATGTGGTCAAAGTGCCTCAGCATATTGTACTGCTTGGGCTGTAGCCGAGCTTCAAAGTGCACTCTAATTATCGGAATGTAGTGCACAATGAGCTGTAAACAACGAGAGGCAAGAGCTGCACAGATAAAATCAAGAGAAATGTAAAGTTATTAAACAAAGTGTCTAACATTTAATGGACATCAAGAGATAAAACGCACTGAATTAGATAGAATTGATAAAACGGAAACAGGTCGTTTGACCCAACCAGTCCATGCGGGTGCTCATCCTCCACAAAAGCAATAATCGTAATCCCATGTGCCTGCTCGGCTTCCATATTCCTTCATCCCTCTTTCCCTCAATCACCCATGTAATCCATTCTTAAATACTAAGATGGTCTCTGCTTCAATCACTAACTCTAGTAGTGCCTAAATCTCTTGCCTTTAATCTTAAAACTATATCCCCTTGCTTTAGGCCCAATCACTGGAATACAGTCCATTTCTATATACTTTGATCCGTCCCTTAATAATTTTAAACACCTCTCACAGAACACTGCTTATTCTCTTCTGTGCTGACAAAAACAGCATTCATTTTTCTTCCTTCGTATTTGTATTTCTTCATATCCTTGTGAATTCCTGTATTAAGAACATAAGAAATAGAAGCAGGAGTAGGCCACTCAGCCCGTCGAGCCAGTTCCGCCATTCAATAAGATCACGGCTGATCTTCTACCTCAACTTCACTTTCCTGCACTATCCCCATATCCCTTAATATTCAAAAATCTATCGATCTCTGTCTTGAATATACTCAACGACTGAGCATCCACAGCCTTCTGGGGTAGAGAATTCCAAAAATTCACCACTCTCCTCATCTCAGTCCTAAATGGCCGACCCCTTATTCTGAGACTGACCCCTGGTTCTAGACTTCCCAGCCAGGGAAAACATCCTCCCTGTATCTACCCTGTCAAGCCCTGTCAAACTTTGTATGTTTCGATGAGATTACCTCTCATTCTTCTAAACTCTAGAGAATATAGGCCTTGTCTACTCAATCTCTCCTCATAGGACAATCCTTCATCCCAGGAATCAGTCCAGTGAACCTTTGTTGCACTCCCTCTATGGCAAGTATATCCTTCCCTAGGTAAGGAGACCAAAACTGTACACAATACTCCAGGTGTGGTTTCATCAGGGCCCTATATAATTGCAGCAAGACATCTTTACTCTTGTACTCAAATCCTCTTGTAATAAAGGCCAACATACCATTTGCTTTTTTAATTGCTTGCTGTACCTGCATTCAGTGATTCGTGTACAAGGACACCCAGGTCCCTCTACACACCAACATTTCCCAATCTCTCACCGTTTAAAAAAAATACTCTGTTTTTCTATTTTTCCTACCTAAAGTGGATAACTTCACATTTCCTCACATTATATTCCCCACATTATATTCCATTTGCCATGTTCTTAGCCACTCACTTTGCCTGTTTATAACCTCTTGAAGTCTCTTTGCATCCTCCTCACAACTTACATTCCCACCTAGCTTTGCATCATCAGCAAATTTGGATATATTACATTATCATTGATATTGATTGTGAATTGCTGAGGCCCAAGCACTGATCCTTGCGGTACCTCACTAGTTACAGTCTGCCAACCCGAAAATGGCCTGTTTATTCCTCTTCTCTGTCCGTTAACCAATCCTCAATCTATGCTAATATATTACCCCCAATCCCATGAGCCCTAATTTTGTTTAATAACCTCTTATGTGGCACCTTATCGAATGTCTTCTGAAAATCCAAATACATTCACTGGTTCCCCCTTATCTAGTCTGCTAGTTACAACCTCAAAAAACTAACAGATTTGTCAAACATGATTTCCCTTTCATAAATCCGTGTTGACTTTGTCCAATCCTATTATTATTTTCTAAGTGCCCTGATACCACGTCCTTATTAATACATTCTAGCATTTTCCCTATTACTGATCTCAGGCTAACTGGTCTGTAGTTTCCCATTTTCTCTTTCTTAAAGAGCAGGGTTATAATTGCTACCTTCCAATCCGCGGGGACCTTTCTAGTATTCCATTAGCTTCTTTAATGGCCTTGTCCACTTGAGGTGCTGCTTTTTAGTTCTTGTGAACACCTCCCAAATCCCTCTACTCTCCCATATCACCCAACATTATTCCAAAGTATAATTTTTAATTATCATGTACCACTTCATATTTACCAACATTAAATTTAATTTGCTTTTCTTTTACTCACTCCACCTTCAATATCCTCTTGCAATTTCAGAATTACCCTGTAATTAATATGACTCCTATTTTACCAGCATTTGAAATATGAACACTCCCTCTAGCCCTATATGCAAATTGTTAAGTACACAGTGAACAGAAACAGTTCCAGAACAGAAGCCTGTGAGGCACTGCTACTCACTTCCAACCGCTGAGAAACTGCCCTTAAGTCCAACCATTTCCTCACTTCTAACTATATTTTATTCCAATTGGCTGTCCTTCCCCCAATTCCATACGCCCACAATCTTCTGTGTGGTACTTTGTCAAAGGCACTATATTCAAAACCAAATCATACAAGTGTTAATTAACTAACATTACAGGATAGTAGAGCTGAAATTCTACAATCTCTGCCTTGCTTTAATTTCATTTTTCTAGTACAATACAAAATAATCTTTCCCATCATCCTTTATGTCTCACACATCGAATTTATGCAAGTATGATCAGGTTGTTGCAAAGCACTGCAACACACAATTCAGGGCAGGTAGAAGCCAAACACATATCCAAGCTCACATACATTGTGATCTTAGTCATCAAACATTTGTATTCCCAAAATCAGAACATAATTTACACTCCTGGATGCAGGTTTAAAGCTGACATTTACCCTCCCTAACAACTCTGTGGGAGTACCTTCAGCACACGAACAGCAACGGTTCAAGGCGGCGGCTCACCATCATCTTCTCAAGGGCAATTGGGGATGGGCAATAAAAGTTGGCTTTGGCAGCAACACCCACATCCCGTGAATGGATATTTAAAAAATTGTTCCCTGATGTAGTGCTGGCTGATATTGCTGGGTACTGGCTTAGTAAATGAAAAGGTTCTATTAATAGTACTTACTCATATAGCACCTTCACTGTACTAAATCTGCTTCCTGGAACTATGGGCTCATATTAAGGGCATGTATGATACTTAGTGCCAAATTAAGCATTTCCAGCTCGCAAACTCAAATAAAGCATAGAAAATGAAGATTACATTTGGCGTCAAGGGGCTTTCTGAGCTCTGCTATACATTGTAGCACTGATCAGCCATTCTGATTCCCTGGGTGCTGTCAGGAATGCAGCTGAGCCACAATGTGTACTGGCCGAGTACACTGCAGGTCTAGCTGCTGCTAGAATATCCCACTTGCAACTTTCTCAACTGAGATCCACAAAAGGAAAGTATGCTGACTGGGAGCCTTGCTTCTGGTTCCCCAGCTGTTGGCAGCTAAGCAGCTCCTCGATGAGAAGGGTCAACATTCATCATCATCATAGGCAGACCCTCGGAGTCGAGGATGACTTGCTTCCACACTAATATGAGTTCCCAGGTGACTGAGGAGTCCAATGTGGGACCTACAGTCTCTGTCACAGGTGGGGCATTATGGATTCCCCCAGAAGTGAAAAAATGAAGTACCAAAAATCTTTTAACCAGTTTTTTGGGGCAAATCTATTCACTGAAATTGGAGAAATACTTTATATTGCAAGTACTGTAACTTTCCTTTGGCATTTAATAAGACCATTATCTGATTAGATAGCAAGCAGACCTTAAAAGCAGGAACCATTATAATTCTATTGGGTAATAGTTATTAACAAATGATTCAATGGCTTCTGCACTAGAATGGAGAACTTCCAAGTGCATTAAAGTATACATAAATAAAATACACAACACAGAAAATCTGCTGGATTAGTTATTATGTTAGCATAATGCTCAGAAAATGGGAAAGACATTACCATGGCTGATAATCTACTAAAATAAATCCAGATGCAGTAATAATAAATTATGAAAGTTTTAACTAAGTTGGAAAACTAGAAAGACAAAAAGAATATGTACCTAAGTTTTTGGTAGTTATTGTTTTCAGTCCCACAACCTGTAATGCGCCCGCTCCAAGTACAAGCTGACAGCTTCGTGAATTAAAATGCTAAAACAGTAAAATAAGGGTTTTTCTGAAGTGCTTTGAATGTACATATTTATTGCTTAGAACAACATTCTGGATGGTAATAAATGCTAATACATAAATTATTAATTACGACCCCAAATCATTAATACATCACAAGAGTTATACAAAGGATGCTTCCCTGTGATCATATGTCACTGATACTCCATGAATACAGAAGACCTGTAACTCAGATGCATTAACTAGTTACAGCAGCTGAATAACATGAGAACCACAGCTATGCACAACCTATGTCACATAATTCTACTAGTTAACTTACCCAGGTTTTAAACTAGTTTGGGAACTGGTCCATTAAACAAATTTGAGGATTACAGTGGAATTACTGCACAAAAAAAATGCAAAATCAGATTTGTTTTTCTTAGAACACTAGAAAAAACTAGCTATTCGCACTGATCTCGCTCCACTTCAGAACATTCATTATTTATAGAAATTCTGCACATTTCATGAAATACGTGCCCAGCTTTGGAGCGCTAAAAGGCATTTCAGTGCTCAAGGGTGCATTACATTTTATTTTTTTTAATTGGCACAAATTATACCAGGTCCACAGACCATATTTAAATTGGGGTGAGAAAATTATCAAGAACTTCCTTTGAGGATATTGGATGATTGAGCAGGTTTGCACAGTATCCTGGGTTTAATCCATCCCACAATAAAGGAATGGCACTTTTGTTTTCCTCTGCCAACTGCAAGAGCAAATAATCTCAAACTGTTTCCTAGTGAGCCTTGATATATAGCACAAAACTGCCTGTAATTGAACAGAAATTGTCATCGTCAATGCTACTCAAAGACACCAGGAGGGTAATTAATGCAGGGAACTGAAAAATCCATATTGGTGTGGCAGATGCTCAATTTTAATCGGAATTTTGGGACACAATAGGGAGACTTTTAAAATGGTCAATATTACAGATGCCCTGAGGGCTCCTGATCCTAAACTGGAACAAATGCTTTATTTGCCAGCACTGGCAAGTCTTATCCTAATAAGAACATTCAATTCAACAAAACTGAAGAATTCCCACACAAGTTCATTTTTTATTTTTCTCTCCTTACTTTTCCACTCTTGAAGCCAGCAACCAGTGTTGGGATTCTTCTTCACAAGACCTGGAAGCTTTCCAGTACCTTGCCCAGGCCATCATCCTTTGTTGCTGGCAGGCTAACCAACTGTGGGCAGCAGCACAGCTAAGCTACTTTGTGATTACAAGTAGTTCTTAAATGAGTACCGCGTACCTTTAATAAATCTGAGAGGCGAGTGAGCATGTCAGTAGTAATAGAAGGGATGTCATCTACACACTGACAGTATTCAAATATTATTCTTATTAACAGCAAAACGGTCCTGCCAAGATAAAAGAAATGAGCAATTATGAATCCTCATGTCCCCAGTGTTACAAGTTCTATGAAAGATAAACATGGCCAAACAGTACAGTGTTGCTGTACCAGCATATACACTAGAACTCATGCAGGTAAAACATCATGGACATATCGCATTATCCTCCAACACAAGATGCCACAGTGGTGTTCGTGGATGTTAAATGAACATTACTTGAAAGACAGCAATATATGTGCAGTTCTTAAAAAGAGAAAGCAACCTCAACCCTGATCCCAGCTGATAACACAATACAAGGTCAGAACAAATATTTTGACTAGTACTTGAAGGATTAAATATTTTTGTCATGAAACTTATTCTTACTCCCATTTTAAATTGTGTTACATGCTTTTAATAGCTATATTTTCTGCAAACTGTGGGTACCATGACTGGTCCAAATTAAATTATCAAAAGAAGTTCTCAAATAGTCAGTGCTTTGACTTGTGTTATTAAATATTTCTGGGGTGAGTTTGTCTTCACAAATGATCAATTATTGGTGCAATGTTACTTTATTAATGATTAACTATTTCATCATCATCATCATAGGCAGTCCCTCGGAATCAAGGAAGACTTGCTTCCACTCTTAAAATGAGTCCTTAGGTGACTGAACAGTCCAATATGAGAACCACAATCCCTGTCACAGGTAGGACAGATAGTTGTTGAGAGAAACGGTGGGTGGGACAAGTCTGCTGCACGCTCTTTCCACTGCCTGCGCTTGATTTCTGCATGCTCTCAGCAATGAGACTCGAGATGCTTAGGGCGGTCTTTGGCCAGGGACTCCCAGGTGTCAGTGGGGATGTTGCACTTTTTCAGGGAGGCTTTGAGGGTGTCCCTGTAATGTTTCCTCTGCCCACCTTTGGCTCGCTCGTCATGAAGGAGTTCCGAGTAGTGTGCTTGCTTTGGGAGTTCGTGTCTGGCATGCGAATTATGTTAATGATTAACCATTTACTGGAATACCTTCTTAAAGCACTATTAAACAAAGATAACATGTAAGTACTTCTACTAACCCATCAGATAATACAGCAATACATTATGAACATTTTAGTGCTGCATTAATCTACTTAGTTAAATAAATATCATATACTGTCTGATATGAAAATTCCTATTATATCTACATTTTATGTTTAGAAAAAGATCTTTACCATTTCTTCAATGGACAAGTACAAAGGTATTTAGTCTTGTGAAAAACTGAAAAATTGTTGTGATAAATATTCTGCTACCTCACAGTTAATGATGTGATGAAAGCAGCATTTCAGCCTGTCTCAAGTAAGAAAAAGCTGTGTTTTATGAGATATAATTTTGAAAAGTTAAATTGGAAGCTGATTTTTTTCACAATCAAACTTCAAAATAGAGACTGCAGCTCAGTTGTCAGCCACACTTGTTTGATCTGTAAAAGAGTTAGGATACAGGGGCTTTGACCCCCAGTGTTAATGAAACGTTAATAGGTATACGATAGCTGGACAGGATGACACCATCTACACCATTGTATGTACAGAATGCTCCATTGTGCCTTTTTACTTGATTGATTAACAGTCCTTGATTGAGAATACAGGTCTTTGGTATGGAATACATGAAGATTTTTTTCACCATCTTTATTCAGTTTCGTACACTATGAGGTTGAACTCAAGCTTCACATAGGAATTACATCACCACATTTATGATTTCACAGTGGAAAGTTTGCAAAGCACTTTTACCCAGAATATAAGGCTGCATATATCCTTAAGGGGGTATTTTAACCACTTATGGATAAATTCTATGTTTGTTTTAAGCACTGCATTACTAGGTTCTTGCTTTGTCAGCCGTGGCTCAGTGGGTAGCACTCTCTCCTCTGAGTCAGAAGGTTGTGGGTTCAAGTTCCACTCCAGAGACTTGAGCACAAAAATCTAGGATGACACTCCAGTGCAGTGCTGAACAAGTGCTGCATTGTCGGAGGTGCTGTCTTTCAGATGAGACATTAAACTGCCCTCTCAGTGGACGAAAAAGATCCCATGGCACTATTTCGAGAGGAGCAGGGTAGTTATCCCCAGTGTCCTGGTCAATATTTATCCCTCAATCATCACTAAAACAGATTATCTGGTCATATTACATTGCTGTTTGTGGAAACTTGCTGTGTGCAATTGGTTGCCACATCTCCTTATTACAACAGTGACTACACTTCAAAATGTACTTTGTTAGCTGTAAAGCGCTTTGGGACATCCTGACGTCATGAAAGGCGCTATATAAATGCAAATCTTTGGGTTTTTGCCTTTCTGAATCACACTACTCCTGTGTATTACCTTCATGTAAATAAACCGATTAACTTTAGCCTGAACACAAGTTTGACAGTATGGTATTTAGCGTTTTTCGTAGAAGATGGGGAATGGGCTGGACATGTAATCTTCAGTACATTATACAGTAAACCTGGGTAACTGCGAGTCAGAGCAGGCTAACCATTCACAACAGGTTTAAAGGCCCAGGTTTTGGATCATGGGAAATTTGATCTACTTATGGAAACAAGAGCACAAAGAGTTGAGATAAAGCTCGCAATCTAACAAATGGCACCTTACCCAACTACAGCATACTTCTGCCCATCTACAGCCAGGAAATCGGCAGGCTTTCGTTCTTGTGGAGCTAAACAGTAAACAAATCACTTTTAATACAATGAAAAGGTAATTTCTGCTACATTCACCAATTTAAAACTTTTTGTACTTGAATGGTATTTTGATAAATGAAGATCATGCAAAATTGATAAAGCATTAATGAAATCAGATAGGAAAAGATTCATTATTTTTTCTCTGAGGTAGGTGGTTCAGCTTAGTGCAATTCTCACAGGCTGTGATTTTTTCTCATGCTGTGATTTTTTCACATGCTAAATAACAGACATTCTGCATTTCAATTTTTCAATATATTTTTATATAATTGTAAAATCTATTTCCATACTTAGAAATTAAAAACATTTCCTCCAACAAGTAAAATCTGATAAAAGTTGATATAAATGTTTTTTTAAATTTACAAAGAATTGACCTGCAGCTTTTTTCTCGGGTAAAGCAATCACTCCATCCTCAATTGAATTGACCAAGTCCTGAAACTCAGCTGGAACCTCAGCTTGCTTCCAACGCTCATTATCCAATAGAAGACTACGGCAAAACAAAAATTGACAGATCAGACTCACAAACACTTAAATTACATTAGGATTTCCATAATTATATATAAGCTATGACTATTTACAAAACAGTCTCAACTTTTGAAGTCATTGCACTTTGATCATCTTTATTTGAAAGTATCACAGGAAGTCAATGCATTATAGCTAAATGACCTCGTCATCATAATCATAGGCAGTCCCTCGGAATTGAGGAAGACTTGCTTCCACTCTCAAAGTGAGTTCTTTGATGGCTGAACAGTGATGGCTAAATGACCTCGTGCTTAAGATGCAGACAGAGCCACACAGGAATGAGCCACACAGGAATGTTGTATCGTAGGACTAAACTCTAAGGAAATTCGTAATTCTACACTGTTATTTTTCCAATAGTAAGGAAGTCAAAAAGATGAAGAAGTATATGACAAAAAAAGTTTCATCTTTCATGTTCTTTCTACAAAAAGATCCAATGATTGTAAAGAATTAAAGCTAAACTTTAACGTGTTTTTGTCCATTTTAATAGATGTATTAACTTTTTCAAAACTAGAGAACTGGCTTGCAGGCTGGTGTCTGATCATGTAAATGAGCTGAATTAAAATTACACAGTCAAAACAAAGTGAGCAGTTTATTCAGTCTGCAAATGTGATTTTTTTCCCCCCCATGTGTGTAGCAGGCCTCCACCATGCCAATTACTCTCAACTAATGGTTCTAGATTCTGACTAACATTTTCTTTCAACCTCCGAGTAAAACTAGACCACATTCCAATGTTTAAAAATGTGCCTATTTGAGTAATGACTTTTTCATGCTTCAACAAGTGTGTTTCTTGTTATATGTTTTTTATAGCTACATTATTAAAAGTGTCATTCTGCAAGAACATAGCAGTGCACGATTGTAATGTCTATTCAATCACTCAGATCCCACAACCAGAAATTACTATCCCTTCAACCAGATAGCAAAATCAGGAAATATTCAGCCTTGGAACACTAACTGATCTTCATATTTAAATAGCCAATCGCAATCTACCAAACTAGATTTATGTATTCTACGACAACCTGGACAGTTCCCTGTATCTCAGCCATTGTTAAAGTTAACTTTCTGTCTCCTGCTCCAGCTCCAGTTTATTTCTATTGCTGACCATGCCTGCACATCACAGAATTAATGCTGTTTTTCTGCCAGATATTAGACCGTCTCTGAGGCACAATCTCAACTTGGTCCCTTTAACCCCAACCTGAAGTCTTCTGCCCCACTATTCTGAGCTACAATAACCACTCCTCCCCACCAGCCCACCAGAAACAACCCAATTGTACAACTGGGCTGCACTTCATTCCTCCTGCCCCACCACAGTCAACCAACTTCCTATCTATACTGCCATTCCCTTTAATACAGTGCCATAATTTGATTAAACAGCCTCAGATATGGCACTTTATCAAACATATTTTGGATATCCACATACACATTGCTTACATGTCCTTTGTTAATACAATCTGTTACTTGCAATTAAAAAAGATATCAGGAAAGCAAAGAGCAAGCATGAAAGAATATTGGCAAGTAAAATCAGGGAAACCCAAAGATGTTTTATAAATACATTAAGAACAAGAGGATAACTAGATAAAGAGAGGGGCCTATTAGAGACCATAAAGGAAATCTGTGCGTGGAGGCAGAAGATGTGGGTAGGATTCTTAATGAATACTTTGCATCCGTTTTCACAAAAGAGAGGGACGATGCAACTTTGCAATGAGGGAGGAGGAGTGCGAAATATTAGACAAGATAAACATAGTGAGAGAGGAAGTATTAAGGGGCTTAGCAACTTTGAAAGTGGATAAATCCCCAGACCCAGATCCCAGGCTGTTCAGAGAAGCAAAAGAGGAAATAGCAGAAGCTCTGACCATCATTTTCCAATCCTCTCTGGCTACAGGTGTGGTGCCAGAGGACTGGTGGACTGCTAATGTTGTACCTTTGTTTAAAAAGGGAGAAAGAGATAGACCGAGTAATTACAGGTCAGTCAGCCTAACCTCAGTGGTAGGAAAATTATTGGAAAAAATCCTGAGGGACAGGATAAATCTTCATTTGGAAAGACATGGATTAATCAAGGACAGTCAGCATGGATTTGTCAAAGGAAGGTCATGTCTGACTACTGAACTGAATTTTGAGAGGCGTTAACCAGGAGGGTCGATGAGGGCAGTGCATATGATGTAGTGTACATGGATTTTAGCAAAGCTTTCGATAAGGTCCCACATGACAGACTGGTCACGAAAGTAATAGCCCATGGGATCCAGGACAAAGTGGCAACTTGAATCCAAAATTGGCTCGGAGGCAGGACGCAAAAGGTAATGGTTGATAGATATTTTTGTGACTGGAAGGCTGTATCCAGTGGGGTTCTGCAGGGCTCAGTGCTGGGTCCCTTGCTTTTTGTGGTATAGATCAATGACTTGGACTTGAATGTTGGGGGTATGATTAAGAAGTTTGCAGATGACACTAAAATAGGCTGTGTGGTTGACAATGAAGAAGAAAGTTGCGGACTGCAGGAAGATATCAATGTACTGGTCAGATGGGCAGAACGGTGACAAATGGAATTCAATCCGGATAAGTTTGAGGTACTGCATTTAGGGAGATCTAACAAAGCAAGGGAATACACATTAAATGGTATGACACTGAAAAGTGTAGAGGAACAAAAAGGACCTTGAAGTGCAGGTTCACAGATCCCTGAAGGTAGCAGGCCAGATAGACAAGGTGGTTAAGAAGGCATATGGAATACTTGCCTTTAATCATCAAGGCATGGAATACAAGAGTAAGGGGGTTATGCTTGAACTGTATAAAATACTGGTTAGGCTGTAGCTAGAGTACTGCATGCAGTTCTGGTCACCACATTACAAGAAAGAGGTGACTGCACTGGAAAGGGTGCAGAGGAGATTTACAAAAATGTTGCCTGGACTGGAGAATTTTGGCGATGAGGAAAGATTGGAGATGCTGGAACAAAGGAGGCTATGGGGAGACCTGATTGAGGTGTATAAAATTATGAGGGGCCTGGATAGAGTGGATAGGAAGGACCCGTTTCCCTTGACAGAGGGGTCAACAATCAGAGGGCATAGATTTGAAATAATTGGAGGGAGGTTTAGAGGAGATATGAGGGGAAAGTTCTTCACCCAGAGGGTGGTGGGGGTTCTGAAACTCACTGCCTGAAAGGGTGTTAGAGGCAGGAACCCTCACCACATTTAAAAGATACTTGGATATGCACTTAAAGTGCCGTAACCTACAGGGCTACGGACCAAGAGCTGGAAAGTGGGATTAGGCTGGATAGCTCTTGGTCGGCCGGTGCGAACAAAATGGCCTCCTCCCTGCTGTAAATTTCTATGATTCTATTTCCTCAAAGAACTGACCTGAATTTGTAAGACACAAATTGCCTTTTAGCTGCTGGTTGTTCTTAATTAACCCATGCCTTTCTAGGGGAGTATTAACCCCCCCTCCCCCAACCCCCCCACATTATGCTCTCCAGAAGCATTCCCACTACCGATCATGGGCTGACTGGTCTATCTTTACCTGGTTTCTCCCATTTTGAACTGAATTGTTACATTAGCAACCATCCGGTCCTCTGGTACAACTTCCACATCCAAGGATGTTTGAACGATTGTGGTCCAAGCCTCTGCTTTCCTCTCCAACTTCCATCAGCATTTTAGAATGTGTGCCATGAGGGCCCAGTGCATTGCCCACTTTTGAGTTGCACCAATTTTTTCCAGTATTATTATCTGATCTATACCTAATCCTCTCCTTCAGCTCTTGCACCCTTTCATTTCCACCACGACCGTCTTCGCCGAATATCAAGGCAAAGTACTAATTTAATGTCCCGGAACTTACGGTCCTGATGAGGGCGAACTGGCAGCATTTTTTTTTTAAAGTTTGTTCATGATATTTCAGCTTCTATTTTAACCCAATGTGTATGTCCTAATCTTTACTTTGCTCTGTAAATTTTTTATAAAGTAATTGATTATTAGTGCTTTCTATTTCCTGGTTCCTGGTTTGTGAGAATTCTGCAGTGATTGTCCGCTTTGACAGCTTGGTGACATTACAGCAGCTTGTACTATGGGAGTCCCACTATACTACATTGATTTTAACTGCAAATTTGAAAAAGCTGAACATTTCGACAGAGAGATCACAAAATCTTTGTGGGAAGCTTACTTCAGCGCCAGTGACGAACGCCGTTGCTTCACCGCTGCCTGCAAATTATGGGCCATTAACTCTGCCACTTCTTCATCTTCTGTCATATTTCTTTTGGACTTGCCTTACTGTTAACTATTCTTTTCCCATTTCTATCCTTTTCTATTTCCCTCTAAGCTACCTGCCAGTCTTTCTTCATACCCTCTCAGCCTTTCTGATCTTTTTTGCTTCCCCTCTGTATCCGGCTTAAATCATTTGCATCATTGGCCCTAGATTTATCATATGCCTCTTTTAGAAGTCTCACTTTAGTTTCTCTACTGAGTTTGGATCTTCAGACCAATGACTACGTTTGTAGTCCTTACAACGTGATCGCCTCAAATTAAAAATGTACAATATTAGAATTTGTGAGAATGCATGATTACATAGAATAGGATGTGGTGTATTTGGATTTTCAGAAGGCATTCAATAAGGTGCCACACAAGAGGTTATTAAACAAAATTAGGGCTCATGGGATTGGGGGTAATATACTAACATGGATTGAGGATTGGTTAATGGACAGAAAAGAGTAGGAATAAACGGGTCTTTTTCGGGTTGGTAAGCTGTAACTAGTGGGGTGCCGCAAGGACAGGTGCTTTGGCCTCAGCTTTTCACAATCTGTATCAATGATTTGGATGAGGGGACCAAATGCAATATATCCAAGTTTACTGATGATACAAAGCTAGGTGGGAATGTAAGTTGTGAGGAGGATGCAAAGAGGCTTCAAGGTGATATGAGGAGAAGCAAAAAATATCAGGCTAAGTGAGTGGGCAAGAATATGGCAAATGGAATAAAAGGTGGAGAAATGTGAAGTTATTCACTTTGGTAGGAAAAATAGAAAAGTAGTGCATTTTTAAAAATGGTGAGAGATTGGGAAATATTGGTGTTCAGAGGGACCTGGGTGCCCTTGTACACGAATCACTGAACGTTAACATGCAGGTGCAGCAAGCAATTAAGAAAGTAATGGTATTGTTGGCCTTTATTTCAAGAGGATTTGAGTACAAGAGTAAAGGCATCTTACTGCAATTATATAGGGCCCTGGTGAGACCGCACCTAGAGTATTGTGTACAGTTTTAGTCTCCTTACCTAAGGAAGGATATACTTGTCATAGAGGAAGTGCAACGAAGGTTCACCAGACTGAGTCCTGGGAGGGGATTGTCCTCTGAGGAGAGATTGAGTAGACTAGGCCTATATTCTCCAGAGTTTCGAAGAATCAGAGGTAATCTCATTGAAACATATAAAATTCTTACAGGGCTTGACAGGGTAGATGCAGAGAGGATGTTTTCCCTGGTTGGGGAATCTAGAACCAGGGGTCACAGTCTCAGAATAAGTGGTTGGCCATTTAGGACTGAGATGAGGAGAAACTTCTTCACTCAGAGGCATGGTGAATCTTTAGAATTCTCTACCCAAAAGGGCTGTGCGGGCTCAGTCTGAATATATTCAAGACAGAGATCGATAGATTTTTGAATATTAAGGGAATAAAGGGATGATGGGGATAGTGCAGTTAATTCAGAGACTAGGGTCCTGAACTTAAGGAAAGGTAACTTCGATGGTTTGAGACGTGAATTGGCTAGAATAGACTGGCGAATGATACTTAAAGGGTTGATGGTGGATAGGCAATGGCAAGCATTTAAAGATCACATGGATGAACTTATACAATTGTACATCCCTGTCTGGAGTAAAAATAAAACGGGGAAGGTGGCTCAACCGTGGCTAACAAGGGAAATTAAGGATAGTGTTAAATCCAAGGAAGAGGCATATAAATTGGCCAGAAAAAGCAGCAAACCTGAGGACTGGGAGAAATTCAGAATTCAGCAGAGAACGACAAAGGGTTTAATTAGGAGGGGGAAAATAGAGTATGAGAGGAAGCTTGCTGGGAACATAAAAACTGACTGCAAAAACTTCTATAGATATGTGAAGATAAAAAGATTAGTGAAGACAAACGTAGGTCCCTTGCAGTCAGATTCAGGTGAATTTATAATGGGGAACAAAGAAATGGCAGACCAGTTGAACAAATACTTTGGTTCTGTCTTCACGAAGGAAGACACAAATAACCTTCCGGAAATATTGGGGGACCAAGGGTCTAGTGAGAAGGAGGAACTGAAGGAAATCCTTATTAGGCGGGAAACTGTGCTAGGGAAATTGATGGGATTGAAGGCCGATAAATCCCCAGGGCCTGATAGTCTGCATCCCAGGCCTTAGAAATAGTGGATGCATTGGTGATCATTTTCCAACAGTCTATCGACTCTGGATCAGTTCCTATGAAACATAGAAAATAGGTGCAGGAGTAGGCCATTCGGCCCCTCGAGCCTGCACCAACATTCAATAAGATCATAGCTGATCATTCACCTAAGTACCCTTTTCCTGCTTTCTCTCCATACCCCTTGATCCCTTTAGCCATAAGGGCCATATCTAACTCCCTCTTGAATATATCCAATGAACTGGCCTCAATAACTCTCTGCGGTAGGAAATTCCACAGGTTAACAACTCTCTGAGTGAAGAAGTTTCTCCTCATCGCTGTCCTAAATGGCTTACCCCTAATCCTTAGACTGTGTCACCTGGTTCTGGACTTTCCCAACATCGGGAACATTCTTCCTGCATCTAACCTGTCCAGTCCCGTCAGAATTTTATATGTTTCTATGAATGGAGGGTAGCTAATGTAACAGCACTTTTTTAAAAAAGGAGGGAGAGAGAAAACAGGTAATTATAGACCGATTAGCCTGACATCAGTAGTGGGGAAAATGTTGGAATCAATTATTAAAGATGAAATAGCAACGCATTTGGAAAGCACTGACAGGATCGGTCCAAGTCAGCATGGATTTATCAAAGGGAAATCATGCTTGACAAATCTTCTGGAATTTTTTTGCGGTTGTAACTGGTAGAGTGGACAAGGGAGAACCAGTGGATGTGGTGTATTTGGACTTTCAAAAGGCTTTTGACAAGGTCCCACACAAGAGATTGGTGTGCAAAATTAAAGCACATGGTATTGGGGTAATGTATTGACGTGGATAGAGAACTGGTTGGCAGACAGGAAACAGAGAGTCAGGATAAATGGGTCCTTTCCAGAATGGCAGGCAGTGACTAGTAGGGTGCCGCAGAGCTCAGTGCTAGGACCCCAGCTATTTACAATATACATTAATGATTTAGATGAAGGAATAGAGTGTAATATCTCCAAGTTTGCAGATGACACTAAGCTGGGTGGCGGTGTGAGCTGTGAGGAGGACACTAAAAGGCTGCAGGGTGATTAGGACAGGTTAGGTGAGTGGGCAAATGCATGGCAGATGCAATATAATGTGGATAAATGTGAGGTTATCCACATTGGTGGCAAAAACACGAAGGCAGAATATTATCTGAATGGCTGAAGATTAGGAAAAGGGGAGGTGCAATGAGACCTGGGTGTTATGGTACATCAGTCAATGAAAGTTGGCATGCAGGTACAGCAGACGGTGAAGAAGGCAAATGGTATGTTGGCCTTCATAGCTAGGGGATTTGAATATAGGAGCAGGGAAGCCTTACTGCAGTTGTACAGGGCCTTGGTGAGGACGCACCTGGAATATTGTGTTCAGTTTTGGTCTCCTAATCTGAGGAAGGACGTTCTTGCTATGGAGGGAGTGCAGCGAAGGTTCACCAGACTGATTCCCGGGATTGCAGGACTGACATATGAGGAGAGACTGGATCGACTGGGCCTGTATTCACTCGAGTTTAGAAGGATGAGAGGGGATCTCATAGAAACATATAAAATTCTGACAGGACTGGACAGGTTAGATGCAGGAAGAATGTTCCCAATGTTGGGGAAGTCCAGAACCAGGGGACATAGTCTAAGGATAAGGGGTAGGCCATTTAGGACCGAGATGAGGAGAAACTTCTTCACTCAAGAGTTGTTAACCTGTGGAATTCCCTACCGCAGAGAGTTGTTGCCAGTTCATTAGATATAGTCAAGAGGGAGTTAGATATGGCCCTTACGGCTAAAGGCATCAAAGGGTATGGAGAGAAAGCAGGAAAGGGGTACTGAGGTGAATGATCAGCCATGATCTTGTTGAATGGTGGTGCAGGCTCGAGGGGCCGAATGGCCTACTCCTGCACCTATTTTCTATGTTTCTATGCAGGACAGTGGAGTTGATGCAGAAGATCAGGCATGATCTTATTGAATGGCGGAGCAGACTCGAGGGGCCGAATGGCCTACTCCTGCTCCTAATTATGTTCTTATATGATTGGACAATGCCTCCATTGTCTATGCTGATGCTAACTCCTCATCCTGCCCTAAAACTACCACTCTGTTTGCTCCTAACCACTGCTCCTTCACTTGTGTGCAACTCCACAGGGAATGTACACATACACAGAATTTTTACACCTGTAATAATTCCAGAACTCAAAATAAAACACAAATTGAGATTTTGGACTCGTATCATCTTTTGATCACAAGACAAAATAAGTTTTGATAATTCGTACATATTTAATAGAAATATAATGCTTTAGTTACATTTGGTGGGAGTTTATTCCACATATACTTGTCCGATTCCCCTCTACCTCTGATGCCCAATGTCTGAATTCCTCATGCTTTTGAGGCCTTGCTGTCTTCCCTCACGACATGCCACCCGTTTCATCCAACCCAATATGCCTCCGTAAATTTGTCTGTTTCTCCTTCTTTAAAACAGAGAATCACAAAATTGTACTGCAAGATGGGGCTGCCCCAACTTCCCTTTGGTTGCACAACCAGTTTACTCCCTATAGCGAACAGCTCAAATTGAATTTTTTTATCCCTGATGGTTGGGTTTACCCGAGTTTTGTCTTCCGCTCTTCATGGAATCGGTTGACGAACTTATTGGCCTGGCTTTGCAGGGCTCCACGAAGGGACATGCTTCGCCTGCTGCAAATCTTCTCTGTTTCCTGGACAAAAATTTCCACTGTTCGTGACAGTGCCACAAACTCTGAGGAGTTCAGCTTTTCCAGGAAACCATCCTTAAAAAAAAAAGGAAACATTAAAAAGCCATGTAAACTTAAGGCAACAATGCACAGACACATCACTGTATAACTAAAGTGAATATTTATCCTTTCCCTCTTGAATTAGTTTCCATGTAATTAACTTGGCTCTGGGTGTTTATACTTTTCTAATATATTAAGTTCAACCTTGTGCAATGGACTGAGCAGCACAGTGGGTTAGCATACTGTCCTTTCACCGGTGATAATTGGGCTTGAATCATCCCAGTTTTCTTAAATTGAGAAACTGGGGCAAAGTGCCAAGGCACTAACAAGGCTGAAAAGATCAGTGAGGACAAGATGATTGATGATGGAGGACTAACGGTGCCAATGATACTTTACCTGTTGGTTATACATGCAAGAGACCTGGAAAAATTGAAAGAAACAAAACTGTTACTATTTCACTGAAGGATATGGGAAGATGAAAATGTAGTTATTTAGTCAAGTTACTGCAAGATTACTGGAGGTTGTGAGCATTGAGGGTGTACAATGGTTGATGAATGTAGAGTGGAAACATCAACAAAAGAATGCATAATGTTGAACAATGATCAGTTATGGAGGAGACACAGAGTGGGAGGTCTGTGGTAAGCCGCTGAGTTAATGGGAGAATGGTCAAAGCATAAGCCTTGTAGAATGAAGGTCCCTTCTCCCTGACGGTTGTAAAGCTCCGACATGAATTTGGAAGTTTTCAGCCATGTTCTGACCAACAGTAGCCCCCATAGGTCAGCACAAGTTAGTAATGCTAAATTCAATCTCTGGTCTCTGCTCAGATTCTTGAACTGAGGTTGTTGTGGTGGGGTACGACAACTGGCCTACTTCTCAGGATGGCCCAACAGAGTTAACTTCATTTTCTTTCTTTTTTCCCCCACTATCAGTTTCTTGCTTAACATGCTGTTTAGGTCTCTCAGCTCCCATGTATTGCTGAGTCCAAAGTACACACAGAGTTGACATAAACCAAAGAACAGAAATACCATTGTTTGTATCACAGTGGGTATTTACTTTTTACAATACACCAAAGGTTCTTGACGGGTGCCTGTGTCTTACAATGGCGTTCCCAAAGAGATCAAGAACTGTGGAATTGTAACTTGATCATTTGCCAGCTGAAGCCATTGGCTGAATTAGAACCAATTCACAGCTAAGTGGTGGCTGGGGTGCAACGGCTACCACATGTTAAAAATATCCACGCACAGGCGTCTTCCACCCTTTAGCATGTAGTTCAGGACCTGGAATATCAGGTCCTTCATTGAAACACTTGTGAACTCATCCCTTTTTGGCATGGAAGCAAGTCATCCTCGATACGAGGGACCGCCTATGATGATGATCTAGTATTATTTACACTATACAGGAGTTGGTAAATTTTTCAAATGGAAAATACCAAGTTTTCAGTCATTACCAGCAAGCATATCACTGAAGCGATACGATGTGGCCTAGCCCCGTGTAGAAAACAGCACTTCATTTCAACAACACGGATTCTGGCTTTGTAAGATAACTGATTATTTGGGATGGTGAATTTATCAAAAATTCACCATCCAGCAGACTACTTAAATCTGGTAAGTAAATGATAGCATATAAAATATAATCCTTAGACCTGGGTCAATTTGTTATTTTTCACTTAAAACTGTTTATCGTTTAACAATACGTAAAGATCATGTAATTAAGATTAACAACACTTACACAGTTCAAGGAAATGAGGATCGTTCCAGTAAGTCAATTAAGGAGGAAGGAAATGAGAGGAAGAACAATCTGAGTTTAATCTTCAACAGGGCGTCTACTTCAGCATAATTTTACCTGACTATCATAGTAGTAATACGGCATAATCTGACTACTTCCAACAATTTAAAAAGGTCCCAACCTATATTCTCTATATATTTTATGACATTAACATACGTTAGCATTGTATGGCTAAGTAAGCAAGCATTTGAGTGAAAATACACATTCATAAATAGTGAGGGTACATCCACAATACTAGTTTTAGAAAAGTTAATGGCCCCAAATTCCGTGGATCTCACATGCAGAAATTTATACCCATTTCTGTGTTGATCTTGCCAATGGGAACTTTCGTGGAACACATTTGCCTATGCCACGTCGTAAATAGGTGTGAAAAACAAGTGCAAATACAGTGACATCAACATGGGTAATAGTAAGTGGGATACTGTCTCCTGCAATGACGCCTCACTCTCCGAACCTCTGCTGTTCCTCTTTCTTATCCTTTATTATGCAGCACTGGGATGTGCGCATTGGAAAGGCCATTCCAGCAGCTGAGTCGCTCAGAGCATTTGGAAGTGGGCCATCAGGTGCCTGAAAAATATCAGGTGCACTGAGACTAACAGCACTTTGGTTAAGTAAGTCTCAGTGAGAAAAACACAAGAAAAAAAATGATCAATCTCCAAAATCTTAGTTACACAGATATCAAATACCTTTGTGTCATGCTGCACCTATATTTTTGGGCTTAAATCTACACCAGCAGTTTAGTCACGTAAATTCATGAAACTTGCATGAGTCATGAATTGCTCCCCATATCACATGCAAAGATTTATTTCTAAGTAAGTGTGGTATGTGAGGGAATAAATATATTTAGATACCTGAAGTGGGTACTTAAAAGAGCATTTATTTTCTTGAAACCAATCAAGAATACTTCACCATCTCAGTGTCTCTTTCCAAATCCTCAGCCGAGATATGAATCCCTCTCTGTCTACAACTGTTGCTGGAGGCATTTTAATCAAATGCCCATGACTGTCTGAGAAGCCAGGATCTTGAGTTCATAGCTATTCCCAGAGCCATCACTCTGGGAATCATCAGAATAAAGCTGAAGATAGTGAACAAGGTACCAGGCTACAGCTCCAATCATACATTTGAGCATACAACACCCAGAATTGCTTTTGATTGACAGCAAGCAAGTCAGGATTTGCCATCTGTAAGCCCCAGCCATTCTCCTGCTTTCCATTGTTGGAAAAGAAACAACTAAAACCACCTGCTGATTATTATTAAAGGTCATTTGAATGTGTTTTTTTTAAATCAAAATAACAAAACATGAACTTTGGAATTTGGTCATTTTCATAGGACCTTAATATAGGAGTGGTTGAGGCAAATTGCAGATACATTTAACAACTTGTATTTATATAGTGCCTTTTATGTAGTGAAACTGCAATAGTAAGAAACGATATTGGCTCAAATGATAAGGGTGTTGAAACAGTTTGGGTGGAGATAAGGAACAATAAGGGAAAAAAGTCACTGGTGGGCATAGTCTATAGGCCCCCTAACAGTAGCAACTCTGTTGGTCGGAGCATAAACCAGGAAATAGTGGGGGCTTGTAAAAAGGGAACCGCAATAATCATGGGTGATTTTAACCTCCATATTGATTGGACAAATCAATTTGGTCAGGGTAGCCTTGAGGAGGAGTTCATAGAGTGCATAAGGGATGGGTTCCTTGAGCAGTATGTAACAGAACCAACCAGGGGGCAGGCTATCTTAGATCTGGTCCTGTGTAATGAGATAGGATTAATAAACAATTTCCTAGTAAATTGATCCCTTGGAATGAGTGATCATAGCACGATTGAATTTCAAATTCAGATGGGTGAGAAAGTTGGATCTCTAACCAGCGTACTAAGCTTAAATAAAGGAGACTATGAAGGTATGAGGGCAGAGTTGGGTAAAGTGGACTGGGAAAATAGATTAAAGTGTAGGATGGTTGATGAACAGTGGTGTACATTTAAGGAGATATTTCACAACTCTCAAGAAAAATATATTCCAGTGAGGAGGAAAGGGTGTAAGAGAAAAGATAGCCATCCATGGCTAACTAAAGAAATAAAGGATGGTATCCAATTAAAAACAAGGACATACAAAGTGGCCAAAACTAGTGGGAGGACAGAAGATTGGGAAGCTTTTAAAAGCCAGCAAAGAATGACTAAAAAAATGATTAAGAAAGGGAAGATAGACTATGAAAGTAAACTAGCACACAAATATAAAAACAGATAATGAGAGTTTCTATAGGTATATAAAAAGGAAAAGAGTGGCTAAAGTAAATGTTGGTCCCTTAGAGACCGGGGAACTAGTATTGGGGAACATGGAGATGGCAGAAACTCTGAACAAATATTTTGTATCAGTTTTTACGGTAGAGGGCACTAACAATTTCCAACAGTGGATAGTCAAGGGGCTATAGGGGGGAGGAGCTTAACAATCACAATCACTAAGGAGGTGGTACTCAGTAAGATAATGGGACTAAAGGCAGATAAATCCCCTGGACTTGATGGCTTGCATCCTCGGGTCTTAAGAGAAGTAGCGGCAGGGATTGTGGATACATTGGTTGTAATTTACCAAAATTCCCTGGATTCTGGGGAGGTCCCAGCAGATTGGAAAACTGCAAATGTAACGCCCCTATTTAAAAAAGGAGGCAGACAAAAAGCAGGAAACTATAGACCAGTTAGCCTAACATCTGTGGTTGGGAAAATGTTGGAGTCCATTATTAAAGAAGCAGTAGCAGGACATTTGGATGAGCAAAATTCGGTCAGGCAGAGTCAATATGGATTTATGAAGGGAAGTCACGTTTGACAAATTTGCTGGAGTTCTTTGAGGATATAACAAACAGGGTAGATAAAGGTGAACCAGTGGATGTGGTGTATTTGGACTTCCAGAAGGCATTTGACGAGGTGCCACATAAAAGGTTACTGCACACGGTAAAGGTTCACAGGGTTGGGGGTAATATATTAGCATGGATAGAGGATTGGCTAACTAACAGAAAACAGAGTCGGGATAAATGGTTCATTCTCTGGTTGGCAACCAGTAACTAGTAGGGTGCCGCAGGGATCAGTGCTGGGACCCCAACTATTTACAATCTATATTAACGACGTGGAAGAAGGGACTGAGTGTAACATAGCCAAGTTTGCTAACAATACAAAGATGGGAGGAAAAGCAAAGTGTGAGGAGGACACAAAAAATCTGCTAAGTGAGTGGGCAAAAATTTGGCAGATGGAGTATAATGTTGGAAAGTGTGAGATCATGCACTTTGGCAGAAAAAAATCAAAGAGCAAGTTATTATTTAAATGGAGAAAGATTGCAAAAGTGCCGCAGTACAGCGGGACCTGGGGGTACTTGTGCCTGAAATACAAAAGGATAGTATGCATGTGCAGCAAGTGATCAGGAAGGCCAATGGAATCTTGGCCTTTATTGCAAAGGGCATGGAGTATAAAAGCAGTGAAGTCTTGCTACAGCTATACAGGGTACTGGTGAGGCCACACCTGGAATACTGCGTGCAGTTTTGGTTTCCATATTTACGAAAGGATATACTTGCTTTGGAGGCAGTTCAGAGAAGGTTCACTAGGTTGATTCCGGGGATGAGGGGGTTAACTTATGAAGGAAGGTTGAGCAGGTTGGGCCTCTACTCAATAGAGTTCAGAAGAATGAGAGGTGATCTTATCGAAATGTATCAGATTATAAGGGGGCTTGACAAGGTGGATGCAGAGAGGATGTTTGCACTGATGGCGGAGACTAGAACTAGAGGGCATGATCTTAGAATAAGGGACCGCCCATTTAAAACAGAGATGAGGAGGAATTTCTTCTCTGAGGGTTGTAAATCTGTGGAATTTGCTGCCTCGGAGAGCTGTGGAAGCTGGGACATTGAATAAATTTAAGACAGAAATAGACAGTTTCTTGAACGATAAGGGGATAAAGGGCTATGGGGAGCGGGCGGGGAAGTGGAGCTGAGTTCATGATCAGATCAGCCATGATCTTATTGAATGGCGGAGCAGGCTCGAGGGGCCGTATGGCCTACTCCTGTTCCTATTTCTTATGTTCTAAGGCGCTTCACAGGAGCAATACAAGATAAAATATTTAACACAGGACCACGTAAGTAGAAATTAGCGTCGGTGACCAAAAGCTTGGTCAAAGAGGTATGTTTTTAATGAGCATCTTGAAGGAGGAAAGAGAAGTAGAGGCGGGAAGAGGCTTAGAAAGGGAGTTCCAAAGCTTGGGTCCTAGGCAACAGAAGGCACGGCCAGCAATGGTTGAGCGATTATAATCAGGGATGCTCAAGAGGGCAGAATTAGAGGAGCACGGACATCTCGGGGGGTGGGGGGGGGGGGGGGCTGGAGGAGATTACAGAGATAGGGAGGGGCGAGGCCATGGAGAGATTGGAAAAAAAAAGATGAGAAATTTGAAATCGAGGCGTTGCTTAACCGGAAGCCAATGTAGGTCAGCGAGCACAGGAGTGATGGGTGAGTGGGACTTGGTGTGAGTTAGGACACAGGCAGCCGATTTTTTGATCACCTTTAGTTTAGGTAGGGTAGAATGTGGGAGGCCAGCCAGGAGTGCTGTTGGAATAGTAACGAAGGCAGCAGGTGAGCTGAGGCAAGGGCAGAGACGGGCGATGTTACGGCGGTGGAAATAGGCGGTCTTAGCTATGCTGCGGATATAGTAACGAAAGCTCAATTAATGGTCAAATGTGATACCAAGATTGCAAACAGTCTGGTTCAGCATCAGACTGAAGTTGGGGAGAGGAATGACGTCAGTGGCTAGGGAACAGAGTTTGTGGCGGGGACTGAAAACAATGGCTTCAGTCTTCCCAATATTTAACTGGAGAAAATTTCTGCTCATCCAGAACTGGATGTCGAACAAGCAGTCTGACAATTTAGAGACCGTGGAGGGGTCGAGAGAAGTGGTAGTGAGGTAGAGCTCAGTGTACATGTGGAAAACTGGTGCTGTATTTTCGGATGATGTCGCCAAGGGACAACATGTCGATGAGAAATAGGAGGGGGCCAAGGAATGATCCTTGGGGGACACCAGAGGTAACGATGCAGGGACAAGAAGAGAAGCCGTTGCAGGTGATACTCTGGCTATGATTAGATAGATGAGAATGGAACCAGGCGAGTGCAGTCGCATCCAGCTGGATGACGGTGGAGAGGTTGGAGAAGGATAGAGTGGTCAACCGTGTCAAAGGCTGCAGACAAGTCAAGAAGGACGAGGAGGGATATTTTGCCTTTGTCAGTCACAAAGGATGTCATTTGTGACTTTGATAAGAGCCGTTTCGGTACTGTGGTCGGCATGGAAACCGGATTGGCGGGAAAGATGGGCACGGATTTGGGAGGCAACAACACGTTCAAGGCTCGAGAGGAAATGGAAGTTGGAGATGGGCGGTAGTTTGTAAGGACGGAGGGGGTCGAGGGTTGCTTTTTTTTTGAGGAGGGGGTGATGACAGCAGATTTAAGGGGAAGCTAAACACAAGAGGGAGAAAGACACACAAGGGAGAAAGGAATAGCAGGTTATGTTGATAGGTGAGATGATGAAGGGTGGGCAGAGGCTCGTGTAGAGCATAAACGTAGGAATAGACCAGCTGGCCAAATGGCCTGTTTCTGTGCTGTAGACCCGATGTAATTCAATTACTATATTAAAGTGTTTGCTTATTTATTTACATGTGTGATAAAAATTTAATTTTCAAAATTTGGCACTGCTTGATTTGAAAAAAATGTATTTTGTAATAAGAGCTGTATTCATTGTTTGTCCCTGAACAAGAACTCAAGAACAACAAGCAAAAAGAAAGGCAGCTTTTAGAAGGGCTATACTAAGCATCCAAGTTTGTAAGGAGGTTCTGAATAAAATAATTAACTTTCATGACCTCAGGACATTCCAAAGCACTTATACTGCATAATTATTGAGTGACCTCATCTCCTTTCCAGCCCAAAAATCCATGACCCACACATACTATACTTAAGTCCACCAACATCAATGATTATCTGAGTTTACACGTAATTTCCTCTTCACTGGCAGCTTCAAGTCATACTTCTTTTCAAATAAGCTTTTCAATATAAAGTAGCAGTACCCGCTCTTACAGGACCCCAACCCCACCCTTCTCTCCTGGGCAGGAATACGGGCTGCTCCAGGGAACGAGCTTCTGCCAGCTTTATCCACTGGCCTTGAAACAGCAGATCCTGTCACTAATTTACCGTTAGTTCTGGCTGACAGCAGCTTCAGGTGGCGGTGGGTGCTGCTGGGGAGAGGGGTCAGGTTAGGAACACATTTTACACAGAACAGAGAATCTCCCACTGCATTCCGCGTGGCTACGTCTGTCAGACTGTGTATCTGGCAGAGCTAGAAATGGAACAGACAGGTCGAGAAGGCGGCCAACACACCAAGGTGTAGGGTATCAGGTTGAGGTTTGGAGTGTAGAGCAAGTAGCTAGCATTAAGGAATCAATGCAATTTACAGAGGAGAGTGAGAGCAGAGCAGAGATAGGCCCAGAAGGCGAGCCCAGACAATAACAAGTGTGGAGTAGGATGCAGGCTCCTTAAATCGAATGCCCAGTCATTGACATCAGATACGCAGGTTTCTGGAGGTTACTTATTTACCATTTTAGTCTTTGGAGCAGTGTGACAATTCACTCACATTAAATTTACACTTGAAACAATTCTCAATTTTCAGTTTAAGTCTAACTGCCATGGTAACGAGAAACTTTGTATGCTACAAAGTAATTGTGTGCAATTTTTTTGATGGAATGTAATGGAATTGAGGAGAACGATTTTACATAATTAGATTGGTGAACAAAAATACAAAGTACCCAGTTAGAAAGGTGAAAATCAGAAAGGCTTAAAACCTATTAGAACAGTGGCTTGATGCTCATGGAATTTTGCAACCAAGATTTATGCACTTCAGAAATGGTATTTTATACAATGTGAAGAAAATAAAGCCTTTTGCAATGAAACGATTAATGCAAGACAGCACACACCATCAAATTACACATTAAAACAGAACAGTGACATTTTAGAATTGAACAATAATTTAGTTTACCTTCGCTCTAGCCATAAGAAACTTAACACACCGATCATGGCAGATGTCAGAAGCACTGTAGAGAAGTTCTTGAATGTTATTGGCAACTCTGCCAAGTTCTAATTCTGTTAGTCGCATGTCACCACTTACCCTGAAAACAAAGACAGAGGATTCTGTTTCAATTCAAATAATGGTTTCAGCTGAAGAAACAAAACACCAAGATTTTTGTTTTGGAAAGATCCCTTTTCATTTCCCAAAACACACCACCCATCACGCATCCTCCTCGGCCTTTGACACGTCAACCATGAGGGATTATGGAGCATCCTCCTCCATTATTGACTGCCCTCAAAAGTTTGTCACCATCCTCAGTCTGCTCCACGACGACATGCAAGCCGTGATCCTGACCAATGGATCCACCACAGACCCAATTCACGTCTGGACTGGGGTCAAGCAAGGCTGTGTCATCGCACAAACGCTCTTTTCGATCTTCCTTGCTGCAATGCTCCATCTCACTCATAGCAAGCTCCCTGCTGGAGTGGAGCTAAATTATAGAACAGATAGGAATCTGTTCAATTTCCGCTGCCTCCAGGCCAGATTCAAGATCGTCCCATCCTCTGTTATTGAACTACAGTACGCAGCCGACGCTTGCGTCTGTGCACACTCGGAGGTCGAACTCCAAGCCATCTTCAACACCATCACCGAAGCATACACGAGCATGGGCCTAACGCTAAACATCTATAAGACAAAGGTCCTCTACCAACCTGATCCCACCACACAGCACCGCCCTACCGATTATCAAAATCCACGACGAGACCTTGGACAAGGTGGACTATTTTCCATACCTCGGGAGCCTACTGTCAGCAAGAGCAGACATTGGCGACAAGGTCCAAATACTGCCTTCAGTGTGCCTGCACAGCATTCGGTCACCTGAGGAAGAGAGTGTTTGAAGACCAGGATCTCAAACCTGGCACCAAGCTCATGGTCCAGGGCAGTAGTGATACCTGCCCTCCTATATGGCTCAGAGACATGGACTATATACAGCAGGCACCTCAAAGCGCTGGAGAAGTACCACCAGCGCTGCCTCCGCAAGATCCTGAAAATCCATTGGCAAGACAGGCTCGCTGTCAGTGTTCTCACTCAGGCCAACATCGAAGCACTGACCACACTCAATCAGTTCTGTTGGGTGGGCCACATCGTCCACATGCTCGACACGAGACTCCGGCAGCAAAGGCTCTACTCGGAACTCCTACATGGCAAGCGAGCCCCAGGTGGGCAGAGAAAACGCTTCAAGAACACCCTCAAAGGCTCCATGACAAAGTGCAACATCACCACCGACTCCTGGGAATCCCTGGCTCAAGACCGGCCAAAGTGGAGGAAGAGCATCCGGGAGGGCGCTGAGCACCTCGAGTCCCATCGCCGAGAGCATGCAGAAAACAAGCGTAGACAGTGGAAGGAGCGTGCGGCAAACCAGGCTCCCCACCCACCCTTTCCTTCAACCACTGTTTGCCCCACCTGTGCAGAGACTGTAGGTCCCACATTGGGTGACTCAGTCACCTGAGAACTCACTTTTAGAGTGGAAGCAAGTCAGCCTCGACTCCAAGTGACTGCCAATGAAAGAATGAATGAATGGATTTGTCCCACACTATTCTTAGTCCACAACTGGCCAGCAGTGCTGACAAGCCACATGAAGTTGACTTTTATACAAATTCTATCCAGAAGCCCAGCTAAGATTGAATTAAATTCAATTAAAGTGCAATGGAAAGTGAGACATCACCCCAAGATGTGAAAACTCAAAACTTTTGTTTGGTAGCTAATACCAATTGTGAATCTGGTCGTAAGAACATAATAGGGGCAGGAGTAGGCCATACAGCCCCTCGAGCCTGCTCCGCCATTCAATAAGATCCTGGCTGATCTGATCATGGACTCAGCTCCACTTCCCTGCCCGCTCCCCATAACCCCTTATCGTTTAAGAAGCTATTTCTGTCTTAAATTTATTCAATGTCCCAACTTCCACAGCTCTCTGAGGCAGCGAATTCCACAGATTTACAAGCCTCGGAGAAGAAATTTCTCCTTATCTCAGTTTCAAATGGGTGACCTCTTAGATCATGCCCTCTAGTTCTAGTCTCCCCCATCAGTGGAAACATCCTCTCTGCATCCACCTGGTCAAGCCCCCTCATAATCTTATACATTTCACTAAGATCACCTCTCATTCTTCTGAATTCCAATGAGTAGAGGCCCAACCTACTCAACCTTTCCTCATAAGTCAACCCCTTCATCTCCAGAATCAACCTAGTGAACCTTCTCTGAACTGCCTCCAAAGCATGTATATCCTTTCGTAAATATGGAAACCAAAACTGCACGCAGTATTCCAGGTGTGGCCTCACCAATACTCTGTATAGCTGTAGCAAGACTTCCCTGCTTTTATACTCCATGCCCTTTGCAATAAAGGCCAAGATTCCATTGGCCTTCCTGATCACTTGCTGTATCTGCATACTATGTTATATATGTAAACCTGTAAATGCCTTGTTTAACCACCAGAGGGCTCATCCCCTGGAGTCCCAAGGGATCCCACAATCTCTTGGGAGCACCTGTACTTGAGGCCTCACAGGCTGCAGAGGCACTCTGGAGACCTGCAATAAAAGACTAAGGTCACACTTTACTTTGAGCTCATAGTATCTGGTCATACTCTTTATTCATACACTACACTATCCTTTTGTGTTTCATGCACAAGTACCCCCAGGTCCCGCTGTACTGCGGCACTTTGCAAACTTTCTCCATTTAAATAATAACTTGCTCTTTGATTTTTTTCTGCCAAGGTGCATGACCTCACACTTTCCAACATTGTACTCCATCTGCCAAATTTTTGCCCACTCACTTAGCCTGTCTATGTCCTTTTGCAGATTTTGTGTGTCCTCCTCACACATTGCTTTTCCTCCCATCACTGATCCCTGCAGCGCCCCACTAGTTACTGATTGCCAACCAGAGAATGAACCATTTATCCCGACTCTCTGTTTTCTGTTAGTTAGCCAATCCTCTATTCATGCTAATATATTACCCCCAACCCCTGTGAACTTTTATCTTGTGCAGTAACCTTTTACATGGCACCTTGTCAAATTCCTTCTGGAAGTCCAAATACACCACATCCACTGGTTCCCCTTTAGCCACCCTGTTCGTTACATCCTCAAAGAATTCCAGCAAATTTGTCAAACATGACTTCCCTTCATAAATCCAAGCTGACTCTGCCTGGCCGAATTTTGCTTTTCCAAATGTCCTGCTACTGCTTCCCATTATTCCCATTTTCCAAGCATTAACATTAATTTTATCACAAGAACTTTTGTAGAGTATGGATGTGCTAAGCTATCAATGGTTAAGTTTTTATTAAGTGAGAACAAGACAGATTGATCGTCATTCTGTCCCTGTGGAGAAATGCATCCCATTTTAGCATTGTTCCCCAATGGTCTGGTCGAGAATGGTAGCTCCAAATTTAGGAAAACAGAGTGCATAGCAATACTTCTTAAATACTTTTACTGAAAAGAAAACCACACTAGGTTTTCAGTCCATCTTTGTATTGAAATCAAGCTACGTTAATAGTATCAGTTAATCCTAATCGGAGTGATCACTATAAATGATCGCTTCCCAGCCAGTAGGATGATGCTCTTTTAAATAAGACAATAACAATACGGATACACTCAACCCCAAAGTGCTTACTACTCTTGGATACGTCATGTCTCCTGAGATATCAACGGTCAACGCTTTCAGATGAAATGCATTTTATTGTTGTAGGCAAGTAAATGCACTCAACCAAGTCAATGCGCAGAGCCGGTCTGACACATTTAATTACATATTTTGAAGCTGTTGGGCAGTATTGTTTCTGCTGAAACCCGTTCTTCGTAAATAAAACATTAGGTACGCAATGATTTAAAAGGGCAGGCCTTAATTGACCAGGAAACTACGATTAGGTAAGAGACAGGACTATGGATTAAGTAAGGTATTGGATTGATGCAGGTTTCTTTAGGATTGGAATACATCTGCTTCATGTCATCAATTAAATGGCTACATTCTGGGTTCGATGAAGGTGACCTTCAAATACCAATTTGTTAGAAAATTTAAGAGTTAAAAACAAAGCATTTCGAACACATCAAGAGCATTCTCATTCAAAAAGAAATCATGCAGGCACTACCTTCATTAACACAGAAATCCACCCCGCAAAGTATTAATTACCTCGCAAAGCATAGACTGCAGACAAGCACAGCAATAATTTTGGGATTTGCTGTTAAGGCTGAATTGTGTCTGTCATTCCTAAACTTATGTACGATCTTACTCAGCTGTTCGATAAAGAAATGTGGTTGTACTGCCACCCAGTGGTCAGCACAGATCCCGCATCACCTGCCACTGCTATAAAAGAACCTGGAGACAGACATAGTGCAACCTGTGCAACTGCTTAGTGCCCCGAGTGGACCCAGTAAAAGGACACCTAAGCACTGGTAATAGTGAATCCCTAATCATTCCGTCAACAGTTTTTATATTACCCATTACAAACATGTCTTTTCATGATCGTATCTGTGCAGATTTGACACCAGATTAAGTTGGTAGTATTTAGTATCATTGTCTGGCCCCCCAAATCAAACTTTTGCTCCAGGGTCTCTGCAAGGCAAATGTTGCTCCTGCTACAGAATCAGATGCTGCCATATCATGTGGCAAATTCCACTAGCTCTATAATTTGAAATTATTTGTGCTAAAAACTATGTATCACATTCCATTAGATAAGTTATGAATTTAAAATCAAGCTTTGTTCTTAACTGATCACGAACCATTAAGTTTGAGTTTGATAAATAAGCAGTTATCCTAAAATGTTGCACAAGCAGCAAGTCATTTGGTGATGTCAGTTCAGTTAAATATGAATAAAAAATTGTTGGCAAGGAAGATTGCAACAATGGGCTTATAGTGTGCCCCTTCAATCTTGTTAATGCAAAGCTGCAATAATCCGCTGAACTCTTATAAGTAGATTATCTTTTCTGTTTAAAGGGTGCCATTTGTTAGCATACTTCTACAGTCAGATGGTCTTAAAAGGTAATATCTACTTCCTAACTATCAGACACACTGCCATATATAAACATTAGATTACATTCTGATGGAATTTATTTTAAGTTACTTTAAGTTAAGTCGTGTCTGACTAACAATTGAATTCTTTGATGAGGTAACAGAAGGTTGATCAAGGCTGTGCAGTAAATGTATATATGGAGTTTCGAAATACATTCAACAAGTGCCACACAGGAGGATTGTTAAGAAGATGGAAACCCATGGAATTAAGGAGAAAGTGTCAGTATGGATAGAGAATTGGCTGAGTGACAGGAAGCAGACCATGGGGTTGGATGGATGGTTTTCAGATGAGGACATGGTTTACAGGTGGTGCTCCCCAAGGGTCAGTTTTGGGTCCATTACTCTTTTCAATTTTTATAAACGACACAGATTCAGGTGTAGGGACCAATGTTATAAAGTTTGCAGACGATACAAAATGTAGCTAAGTAGTAGATAGTGATGAGGATAGTTATAGCCTTCAGGATGACAGACAGGATGGTGAAATGGGAAGAAGCAAGGAAGGTGGAGTTCAATGCGGAAAAGTGTGAAGTGATGCACTTTGGGAGACAAATATGCAAAGACAGTATGGCTGAGGCCTAACCAGCGATTTAGAAAATTCCAGCATGATCTCTTTGTTTTTTATATTCTATTCCTCTATTTATAAACCCAGTAACGCATATTCTTCTTGAACCACCTAAATGGCACGTTTCTGAAAAGTGTTGAGGAGCAGAGAGACCTTGGTGTCCAAATACACAAATCATTAAAGGTGGCAGAACAAGTTGATAAGATGGTTAAAAAAAGCATATGGGTTACTTGGGGTTATAAACAGAGGCATAGGGTTAGAAATTCGGCAGGTTTGCACCCGTTTTGCGCCATGGCGAGGCGGAAAAAGTAATTTTTTGGAACGCTAAACAAGTCGCACAAAGTTTAGGCCAGGGGCGGAAAATTCGCTGATATCGACATTTTTACGGCCCGCACAAAAAAAATCAAGTCTTACCAAGTCAGGTCCAGGGGGCACATGGCGCTGTCTTGAAAAACGGAGCAGAAGTTCAGTTCATAAAGGATTTGGAGGGAAGGCTGAGTTTTACACAGTGAGCTTTATGTGAGGTTATAGTTCGTTTTTAAGGATATTTAAGGACATTTAAAAAAATGGGGACTATCTGTCATTATTCCTGGCAGCTTTATCTATGCAGTGTCGAGCTGGAAGGCGGCCTATTGAAGAGCACTTTGAGCTTAATCGAAGAGGTCACAGACGTATGGGGAGGAGGCCTTACACCCCCCACGTGTTTACAGGAAACAGCGCTCATACCTGCAGCTGTCTGATGCACAATGCCTTTGAAGGCTGTGCTTCCGAAAAGAGGTGATCACAGAGATATACCAACTCAAAGGTAGACCTACAGCCTACTAGCGGCAACAGCGCTGCACTGCCCGACGAGGTGAAGGTGACTGCGGCACTTGCCTTCTATGCCTCCGGCTCCTTTCAGGTATCAGCAGGGGACATATGCTCCATCTCGCAGTATCCTACACATTGCTGCATTCATCAGGTGACTACTGCACTGTACGCATGCAGGATGGACTTTATAAAGTTCCCGATGACCAAGGAGGCACATAATGAGAGGGCTATAGGTTTTGCACGAATTGCTGGCTTCCCCAAGGTTCAGCCTACCATTGACTGTACACACATCGCCCCGCGAGCACCTTTAGAGGATCCAGTGTTTTACCGAAACCGAAAGGGATTCCACCATACTCAGCGTATCATGACAGTATATGCCCAATTTCCAGGGAGCATCCATGATACTTTCATCTTTCGTGAGAGCAGTGTCTCAATCCTGTTCGAGCATCAGCCACAAGGCCAAAGCTAAATGCTGGGGGACAAAGGTTACGGCCTCGCCAATTGGTTCATGACCCCCCCTCCGGAACCCTAAGACAGAAGCCGAACATCTCTACAATAACAGCCATATAGCCACACGCAATATTGTCGAAAAGACAATTGGAGTGCTCAAGCAGCGCTTCCACTCTGGACCATGCCTGGACCACTCTGGAGGCTGCCTGCAATACTCCCCTCAGCAGGTCTCTGAGTTCATTGTGGTGTGCTGCATGCTACACAACTTAGCCATCATGAGGGGACAGGATTTGTCACTGGAGACTGCAGGACCACATGAGGAGGGGAGGAGTGGGAGGAGGAGGAAGAGGACGACGACAACGTGGATGAGGAGCCTGGCGATGAACCCATGCCACCACCACCACAGGGGAGGCCTCGTGGAGTTTGCCACTGCAAAAGCCTTATGTCAGTAGCTCATAATTCATCGCTTTGCTTGAACAGTGAAATGGCACGTTTCACCATTGCCTGCCTGCCCACTCTATCCCACCTTGTTGATTATTCCTTCTCTTATTCTGCAAATGAGACACTACACAAGAATGGCTAAGGTGAACAAAAGAATTTATTAAACATACAGTAACTTGATAAACATAGTAACTGGAATAAGATTTAATTTGAATAAAATTGAAACATCTCAAAAGTGGAACAAAATTTATTAAACATTATTGTGAATTGGCAAACTTTTATAAAATAACAAAACAGCAACAAAACAACGAAAGAGCAATCCCTGCAGTAAACGTCTTTTATCTGCGGCCCACTTGGGTCATGACCGTACCCAAGGTGTTACCAATGCAGCCAGAGTCCTGCTGTAAAAGGGGGACAGATAATGGAGGCGCCATGTGTGGATCCCCTGGAGCTCAGGGTATGGAAGGCCCGGCTTCAGAGTGGCAAGGCTCCTGCTCGGCCTCACCACTCACAGGTGGTCTCAGCCTGGGTGTGACACTGGGGACTGTAGAGTCAAAGATCGAGACCAGCAATTGCCCGTGGGCACTGATGGCCTTGCGGGTCGCAGCGACAATCTGCGACATGCCCTCCCTCATGTTCGCAGATAGTGCTGCAATACTTGTGGGAAAACCACCCAAGACCACCAGGAGCTGTTGGGTGAGCTGGATGCTTTCCCTTGACAGTCCCACCATGTCCAGGTGTGTGTCTGCCTGTCTGTCAGCAGACCAGCTTTGCCGCCTCACCCGCCGGAGAGACGGCATAGGCAGTCAACCTTGGGAGTGCGTTGCTGCACGCCACTTGTACTCGGATGGGCAAAGGCCCAAGAATGTTTCTTCCTTGTCAGAGCTAGTGGCCGCAGCTAAAAGAAGTGTTGAATGCATCGCCCCCCCCCACCCCGGAATAGCTTCATCAGTTTTCTCCTCCCGTGGAGGTTCCTCGTCCTCGGCGTCGCTCTCGTCCCCCTCCTCCACCCCCACAGGATGGGCTGAGGTAGAGGCATCCATTGGCAGATGTGGTGCCTCCTCATCTGGAAATAGTAAACAACAGACGAGTGGTTAGCAGCAGGGGAGGGGACAGAGTGACATGAGTAAGGTCACATAGCACAGGCTCATTTGAAGGACTGGCGCTACTCTATTATATGTAGTCCAGACACTGCACCACATTGCCCCAACCCTAGTCCACAGACACTGCATCACATTGCCCCAACCTAGTCCACAGACACTGCATCACATTGCCCCAACCCTAGTCCACAGACACTGCATCACATTGCCCCAACCTAGTCCACAAACATTACCTCACATTGCCCCAACCCTAGCCCACAGACACTGCATCACATTGCCCCAACCCTAGTCCACAAACACTGCATCACATTGCCCCAACCTAGTCCACAGACACTGCATCACATTGCCCCAACCTAGTCCACAGACACTGCATCACATTGCCCCAACCCTAGTCCACAGACACTGCATCACATTGCCCCAACCTAGTCCACAAACATTACCTCACATTGCCCCAACCCTAGTCCACAGACACTGCATCACATTGCCCCAACCTAGTCCACAAACATTACCTCACATTGCCCCAACCCTAGTCCACAGACACTGCATCACATTGCTCCAACCCCAGTCCACAGACACTGCATCACATTGCCCCAACCTAGTCCACAAACACTGCCTCACATTGCCCCAACCCTAGCCCACAGACACTGCAACACATTGCCAAAACCCAGCCCTGGGATTTTGAAGGACTGACCCTCAGTTTTGAACGGGGGCTCAGTATCCCCACGGGTAGTTGACCTCCCTGAGGCACCGATCAGAGCTCCTCGAGGTCTGTTAATGGCAGTGTCTGGGGTGGGCTGCCACCTGTCCGTCGCTGCTCCCGGCAGTTGTGTGACAACTTTCCCGGCAAAGATGACAATTGGAATGGCTACCAGAGGGCCCTTCTGCTCTTGTGGTACACACAGATAGCCATCAAAGCACTTATACCATACTGTGTGCATTTAACACAGTGCTCTGTTTAATGGCCCTGGGTAGTTGCTCATGGTTCATGAAGATATCGAAGTGCAGAAACATCTTTTAAGATGTTAAAAAGCAGTCTTACTAATGTGTAACGATCATTCATGGCAAAGAAGATGCAACACTAAGCCTACCTATACCAACATGTGTCAGATTTACAATTTAAGTAATGGAGGACAGCACCAAAAAAAATATTACTTACTCTGACTGACGACCCTGCAATGATCATTGAATCTTTTCCCGTCACTTCTTGTGGTCCCTCCTGATGTTGTCCACTGAAGAAACCTCCTTGGCCACGCTGGTCCATAGATGCCTTAGAACAGCTGGGCGAGGTTTACTGGCACCCCTCCGATTAAAATCCCCCCATCTACTTTGCACAGCTCTGATGAGGGCATCATTTGCCTCAAAACTAAACTTGTTGGCTTTCTACCTGCGGAAGTCTCCTTCTATCATGGCTGCTCTATGAAAAATAGCTGGTTCAGCCCTGGATGTACTGCGCATGCGCACCCTGACAGCTAACCAGAAGCGCGGGAAGAGAATAAAAATCGGGGGGGGGGGGGGGGGGAGTGAAATTGACCAAAAAAAGTGTGCGCATGCGCAGAAGGTCTATTTTTTTTTCCAACCGCAAATTTTGGCTCCGGCGCACAAATTCAGTTGTGCAAGGCCGGATTTACTGCTATTGCTGGTCAAAATTGGCGAATTTTGCGACGTCTAGTGATAGCGGTACCCGGTGGTAAAAAATCTGCCACGATTATCGCCCAAAAACAAGCAAAATTGCTAAAAAAGCTTACAGAATATAAAAACAAAGCGATCAAGCTAGAACTTTCATAAATCACCAGTTAGGCCTCAGCTGGAGCATTGTGGACAATTCTGGGCACCATACTTCAAGAAAGGGTACAGAGGAGTTTTTTCAGGATGTTACTAGGGATGGGGGACTTCAGTTATGAGGAGGTTGGAAAAGTTGGACTCTTCTCCTTGGAACAGAGAAGGTTAAGAGGAGTCCGAATAGAGGTTTTTAAGATGATGAGAGGTTTTGATAGAGTAGATAAAGAAAAATTATTCCCTCTTATTTCAACAATCGCTTTCTGATTATCCACCTTTAAGCTGATGCTCGGGAATTTTGTGTGCACCTCAGAGCAATATTTAACAGCATGTCTTCCCAGTTCATTTTGAAGAGCTCACCTCTTGCAGACAAGCTCAGTACTGTCCACAGCCAGACAGTGGACAGCTCTGTGGAACAGTTCACCATCTCCAAATCTGCAGAGATGGCTGTCCTTTACTCGCACTTTCAAACATGGAGATGACACCCAATACTGAAGCAGTACCACAAGAACAGCTAACACACAGGCCAGACTTATGTAGGACAGAATCTCCCCTGACGGTTCAGCAAGTTTATCCAGCAAATAGCTCAGACTTGCAGACGAAGAAGGTCCCAAGTTTTTATCATTACTATTTTAAGATGACTCAGTCAGTCGACTTTCCTCTGTCCTGAGGAATGGTCTTGAGATCTGAAACGCTGGCTGACTGACTCCTGTTAATTCCAGCTATTTTTGCTGATAACATTCAGGTTATGTTTTGACTCTGTTACCATTAAAAATATTTCTAATAAAATAATTAAGTAATTATTTTGATATGCACATTGACCCCTGCAAATTATATCAGCCATGATATTAAATGGAGGAGTAGGCTCAAGGAGCCAAATGGCCTACTTCTGCTCCTATTTCTTATGTTCTTAAGCAGGACTATGGGGCAAAAGTGTGGACTAATTGGACAGCTCTTTCAAAATGCCGGCACAGGCACCATGGGTCGAATGGCCTCCTTCTGTGCTGTAAGATTCTATGAAGTCATCATATTTAGGTATCCATGTACAGCATCTTAAAATAATAATTGTAGAAACATTGGGCCCAAGTTTGCTCCCAGGGTTAGAACGGCGCACCTCTGTATGGTGCGCCGACCTTCTAGAACAGAAACAGCACCTATTATTTACCTTGGTATTCTCCCCTCCGTCCAGTCGATCCAGGCCCTTGGCGCGGCGCAGCGCAGCAGAACGCGTGGTGGGGGAGCTAGGTCCCGGCGCTGAAAACAGTGCTGGGACCTCTGCACATGCGCACTAGAGTGTGCGCACATGTACAGTAGCTCCTCGCAGCCCGAATCTGTGCAGGCTGCGTGGGAGGGGCCCGAAGAACGCCGCCCCTAGCCCTGGCCGAATGGGCTCCCCGGGCATTGAAGATCGGGACGTGGGCTTCCCAGCCGTTCAGCGCCCCCCCTGCCCCCACTCCTCCCTTTCAGCTCCCGCCGCACCCCCCCCCCCCGTTCAGCCGTTCCCCCTCCTCCTCCTCTCCCCACGTCGCCAGCAGGGCTTGCCCACCCGGCATCTCGCTGGGAGTGGGTCCCGCCCGAAGTGTCGGTGTCGGCGGCCAGGCCTCTTCATCGTCAGCGGGGCCCGTTCAGCCTCTCCCCCACCCCGTTCAGCCTCTCCCCCCACCCCGTTCAGCCTCTCTCTCTCGCTCTCTCTCTCTCCTCCCCCCCAATCTCTCTCTCGCTCTCCCTCCTCCGCCCCCACCCCGCTCTCTCCCTCCTCCCCCCCCCAATCTCTCTCTCGCTCTCTCTCTCTCCCCCCCCCAAATCTCTCTCTCGCTCTCCCTCCTCCGCCCCCACCCCGCTCTCTCCCTCCTCCCCCCCCCAATCTCTCTCTCGCTCTCTCCCGCCTCCCCCCCCAAATCTCTCTCTCGCTCTCTCCCTCCTCCCCCCCCAAATCTCTCTCTCGCTCTCTCCCTTCTCCCCCCCCCAATCTCTCTCTCGCTCGCTCCCTCCTCTGCCCCCACCCCGCTCGCCCCACCCCGCTCGCTCCCTCCTCCGCCCCCACCCGCTCGCTCCCTCCTCCGCCCCCACCCCGCTCGCTCCCTCCTCCGCCCCCACCCGCTCGCTCCCTCCTCCGCCCCCACCCGCTCGCTCCTCCGCCCCCACCCCGCTCTCTCCTCCGCCCCCACCCCGCTCTCTCTCTCTCTCCTCCGCCCCCACCCCCACTCTCTCCCTCCTCCGCCCCCACCCCACTCTCTCTCTCTCTCTCTCCTCCGCCCCCGCCCCTCTCTCTCTCGCTCCTCCGCCCCCAATCCACTCTCTCCCTCCTCCGCCCCCACCCCACTCTCTCTCTCTCTCTCTCTCTCCCTCCGCCCGCCCCTCGCTCTCTCTCTCCTCCGCCCCCATCCACTCTCTCCCTCCTCCGCCCCCACCCCACTCTCTCTCTCTCTCTCTCTCTCTCCTCCGCCCCCGCCCCTCTCTCTCTCGCCTCCTCCGCCCCCGCCCTCTCTCCCTCCTCCGCCCCCAATCCACTCTCTCCCTCCTCCGCCCCCACCCCACTCTCTCTCTCTCTCTCTCCTCCGCCCCCGCCCCTCTCTCTCTCCGCTCCTCCGCCCCCAATCCACTCTCTCCCTCCTCCGCCCCCACCCCACTCTCTCTCTCTCTCCTCCGCCCCGCCCCTCGCTCCTCTCTCCTCCGCCCCCAATCCACTCTCTCCCTCCTCCGCCCCCACCCCACTCTCTCTCTCTCTCTCTCTCTCCTCCGCCCCCGCCCCTCTCTCTCTCGCTCCTCCGCCCCCGCCCCCTCTCTCCCTCCTCCGCCCCCAATCCACTCTCTCCCTCCTCCGCCCCCACCCCACTCTCTCTCTCTCTCTCTCTCTCTCCTCCGCCCCCGCCCCTCTCTCTCTCTCCTCCGCCCCCGCCCCACTCTCTCTCTCTCCTCCGCCCCCGCCCCACTCTCTCTCTCTCCTCCGCCCCCGCCCCACTCTCTCTCTCTCTCCTCCGCCCCCGCCCCACTCTCTCTCTCGCCTCCGCCCCCGCCCCACTCTCTCTCTCTCCTCCGCCCCCGCCCCACTCTCTCTCTCTCCTCCGCCCCCACCCCACTCTCTCTCTTCCCCCCCCACCCTCTCTCTCTTCCCCCCCCCACCCTCTCTCTTCACCCTCCCCTCCCACCACTCTCTCCCTTCCCCCCCAGCATCCCTCTCTTCCTCTCGCTCTCCCCCCTCCGCTCTCCTCCCCCCAACGCCCTCTCCCCCTCCACCCTCTCGCTGTCAGAAACACAGAGACACTGACAAAGACAGACACACACTGGGAGGGGGGGGGAAAAGAGAGTTGGGGGGGGGGAGGGGGGAGAAAGAGAGCACGCTGTTGGAGGGCTCCCAGTGTTGCAGTAGGTGAGTAGAAACTTAATTTTTTATTTATTGTTAGATTTTTTATTATTTTTTTCACATTTTTTTGATTGATTTATTGGGTGATTTATTTATAATTTATTATTGATGATGGCTCTTTATTTGTAAAAAAGTGATTAATTTTTGTAAACTCCCCCCACCCCCCCATCTCTTGTTTCTTACGCCTGATTTCCAAGTGTAGACAAGGTTTTTATGAGGGTATAAAAATCTACACTTACTCCATTCTAAGTTAGTTTGGACTAAGTTTTCGCTGCCTAAACTTGCAAAACAGGCGTAAGTGGCTGGACACGCCCCCTTTTGAAAAACAAAATCTGTTCTAAATTGAAATTATTCGAACTCACTAGAACTGGAGCAAACTAATTGAGAATTGCAATTTCTAAGACGCTCCATTCTAAACTAGTTGCTCCAAAAAAAATAGGAGCAACTCAGGCCGAAACTTGAGCCCATTGTAGGGGGGAGGGGGTAAGAGGCTGAACGGAAGGGAGGGGGGGCGGAAGAGGCTGAACGGGTGGGAGGGGGGGCTGGGAGGCTGAACGGGAGAGGGGGGAGGCTGAACGGGAGAAGGGAGGCTGAACAGGAAGGGGGGGGGGGCGGGAGCCCAAGTCCCGATAACCATTTAAGCACATCTTCAATGCCCGGGGAACCCATTCGCCCAGGGCTAGGGTCGGCGTGCTTCGGGCCCTTCCCACGCAGCATCGCAGAGATTCAGGCAGCGAGGAACTACTGCACATGCGCGCACACTCTAGTGCGCATGTGCGGAGGTCCCGGCACTGTTTTCAGCGCCGGGACCTGGCTCCGCCCCCGACCCCTTGTGCTGCGCCACACTGAGGCCGAAGACATCCTGAGGAGCTCAGAGAATCACAAGGTAAGATTTCGGCGCCCTTTTTAAGGTGCGCCATTTTTACAGAGGGCGGAAAATTGGGCTCAAAGAGAAGGGAAAAAATATTAACCATTGCAAGCATGTACTTTTTCAAAATTGTGGCAAGAACAGAGCAGAACTTACATCATCTCCAATCCCCCTGGCGTGGCTGAAGACGATGTTTGCTCCTTACTGGAGGATGAATCAGTGGCACACTCTACTTCCGACGTAGAATCACTGCCACACGGATCACTGTTTTGATAAGCTGTTCTCTGTGGCTCAGTTTCTACTCCAGGTGAAGACAGTTCTCTCTCATTATACGCATCACTGATAAACATGCCTTCATGAGTCAAATAGGCCACTTCTGTATCCAAAGTGTGACCCAAACCAGGGCTCTTCTGACTAGATGCGGCTTCCAGTTCCCTGCTCTTTTCCCGACTTTTGTCCAATACCAGGAAGACAACATTACGAATGGTACTTACTGTTGCCTGTTGACGTTTTTGGTTACAGAAGTACAAAAATTAATATTCTACAAACAATTATATTTTTATATTATAGAATAATCAATATTTTTTTTATTAAGTGCAAATATTAGTTAATTTGGATGGAATCAAATTCTTGGAATGTATTAAACTTTCAGGGTCTGAGAATAGTTACAATAATGGCATCAGATAATAGGAATGCATGATTGCAAACATTGTAAATTAATAATGTGCAGATTTTAAACAGTTTATCCAATTATTGTCTATTTCAGTAATAGTTAAGTACCATAAAAACTAAATGTTGTTAACAACTTAAATAAGGTCTTCCTCATTCTTTGAGCCCAACCAAACTCCACATATAAATATATATAGTTGTCCAAATCTTGGCAAGGTGGGCTAGAGAAAAGACCACCATATATAGTGCCACCCTGTTGAAGGGACACCGCACGTGGTCCCGCCCTCACTGTTGCTCCCCACAATGAAATGCCAAGAAAAAAATTGGGATTTAGTAACATCCTAAATGTAGCCAAGGCTTACCTTAACTCTCTTCAGAAAGTTAATAAAACTTGAAAAGATGTTTTTCAGAAGGTCCAGCCACTGAGGAAAATTCAGCATTCGCATTTGATCAGCAAGCCTTAAAAGGTAAATAGAGACCGCCAAATTAGTGGCTGTTTAATTCATGCAAGGATGCATGAACATATATTGGGGACAGAAAAACTTGGGGAACATATTTGGTTTGTAAAGGGTGTTGAACTTGCTAAGATCAGAAGGCGATAGTCGACTCAATAGTTCTGATGAAAGGTCACCGACCTGAGACGTTAACTCTGTTTCTCTCTCCACAGATGCTGCCTGACCTGCTGAGTATTTCCAGCATTTTCTGTTTTTATTTCAATATTTAGCTTGTCCAGTTTTAGAGCAGCAGCAACTAAGCCAACAGAATGCCGAGCTACATTGCCAAAGGATCAAACCTCGAGTAATGGATTCAATTCTGGTAACTGAGGCCGTGCCACAGTTACCACAGCTGACTGCAGTACTCCACAACAACTTGTTTTTATATAGCGCCTTTAACATAGTGAAAAGTCCCAAGGCGCTTCACAGGAGTATTATGAGATAAAAAATTTGACACCGAGCCACACAAGTAGAAATTAGCGCAGATGACCAAAAGCTTGGTCAAAGAGGTATGTTTTAAGGAGCGTCTTGAAGGAGGAGAGATGTAGAGAGGCGGAGAGGTTTAGGCAGGGAGTTCTAGAACTTGGGGCCCAGGCAACAGAAGGCGTGGCCACCAATGGCTGAGTGATTATAATCAGGGATGCTCAGGAGGGCAGAATTAGAGGAGTGCAAACATCTCAGGGAGGGGGTGGGGCTGGAGGAGATTACAGAGAGATAAGGAGGGGCGAGGCCATGGAGGGATTTGAAAAGGATGATAATTTTGAAATCAAGGTGTTGCATAACCGGAAGCCAATGTAGGTCAGCGAGCACAGGGTTGATGGGTGATTGGGACTTGGTGCGAGTTAGGACATGGGCAGCCGAGTTTTGGAGTTACTCCAAGCAGAAGTGATATAGAAAAAAGACTGGCATCGAGTATCAGGATAGATCAGACAAATTTATCTTCCATATCGAAGGCTAATGAATGGGGACTTTATAGAAGTGTATATAAAATACTAAATGGAATAGAAAATAATCCAGAGCATTATTTCAAATTAAGCCATGACAAGGAGGTATGGGTGCAAACTGGGAAAGAGCATGTTCAGGACTGTTATCAGTAACAACTTCTTCATTTAAAGGGTATTCCAAGTATAGTAGTAGAGGCAAAAATTCTAGAGACATTCAAAAGGCCATTAGATGCTATAATGAGACTATAAGTTTCTATGGAAGGATGAGCTAGATCGGCTAAATAACCCCCTCCCATTTCTACTTACATTTGCGACAAGGTTACACTAGCCCATAACAAGAGTACTTTGTCAAGTTTTCATGAGTAAATTGTGACTAAATATTGCATACAATAAAAATATTTCTTACTCGAGTTCTTTTAAAATGTGCTATTAAGTAGATGGGAAATTATTTAACACTGCCACAAAAAGCTGATATGCTACAGTTTCAAATCTTTGCAAACTGAGTTATTTTGCAAAGAATAGCAAACAGACTCACTTCAGTACAACTTCAGTGTCTATTTCTTCCATTTGTGCAATAGTTTCAATCACACTCTGTAAAATAAACACACGATAAAAGTGTCTTTGAGCCAGGAAGTATATAGAACTGTAGCTTTAGTACATGTTCAGTCATTGCACAGAAGCATCAAAATAGCAAAAAGAATGCTGACCAACATTTCGCACTTTCACTAATATAATTATCAACAAAGCAAGCTTAGGTTTGGGAGAAAATCCATTTTAGCAGGCTATTAAAAACTTGCCACATTTCATTTTTTCAAGAAACACAACATTCAAATAAATATCAAATGCAATAAATATTTTGGTCCTCAGTATCTATGGAAAATCTGTACAGTTTTGATCACTAAATGTGCACATTCTCTATAATTAACAAGTGTCAGCTTTCACTGTCACAGGAGTAATACTGTGGGTTCAATTCCCATTCCAGGAATTGCACACACAATCAAGGCCAACACTTCAGAGCATGACTGAGGAAGTGCTGCATGGTTGAAGGTGCTGTCATTCGGATGACAAGTTAAACCGAGGCCCTGTTTATTCGAGAGGTCATTAAAGATCAAATGGCATTGGTCAACGAGGAGCAGGGAGCTCTTCCTGTGTCCTTGTCAACATATTTCCCTCAAACACCACCAAAAACAAATTCACTGATCATTCATTGTGGGACCTTGCAAAAATGCACAAGTTGGCTGCAATGTTTGTGTAAAATTGTAACAACTTGCATTTATAAAGAGCCTTCAACATAGAAAAACATCCCAAGAGGCTTCACAGAAGCCAAATAAAAAAATGGGCACTAACCCAGAGGAGGTATCAGAAGGGGTCACCAAAGGCTTGGTGAAAGAAGTGGGTATTAAGGAGGGTCTTAAAAGCAGGAGAGGGAGGTGGAGAATGTACCAGAGCGTGTGGGCTAGGCAGCTGAAACCACAGCCATCAACAATGAGGCAAAGCGAGGGGAGGCTGCACAAGAGACCAGAGTCAGAGGAATGGAGAGTTTGGGCTGAAAGGCTGCAGGGCAGTTACAGAGAAAAGAAGGGCATTTAGGATTTAAACACAAAGATGAGAATTTTAAACTTGAGACTTTGAAGTCCAGGAGCCAACGTAGGTCAGGAAGAACGTGATAGGTGAGTAGGACTTGAGGCAGGATAGCATGCAGACTGCTGAATTTTGGATGAGCTGAGATTTACTGAGGGTGGAGCATGGGAGGCTGACCAGTCAAGTGTTGGAATAGTTGTTTCTGGAGGTGACAAAGTCATGGGATAAAGGTTTCATTGGAATATATGCTGAGGTAGGGCCAGGGGTTGAATCAAGCAATGTTACGGAGGTGGAAGTAGGCAGTCTTTGTAATAGTCTTTGCACTTCAAAGGTTTTATGGCACAAACCACTATATTTCTATACATTTAAAAAAAAAAGATGATCAGGCAATATTATAGTGTGCAATCAACAATTTCTAAGTGCAATGGAATGTATTTATACAGGCAGTTGTTGCACTGTATTTACAGTATCAGTTTGCAAACCAATGCCCTACATTGTGCAAACCAGACTCCCCACCCACCCTTTCCTCCAACGACTGTGACAGAGACTGTAATTCCTGTATTGGAGTGTTCAGTCACCTGAGAATTCACTTTTAGAGTGGAACTCAAGGGACTGCCTATGATGATGAAGCTCCAAATTATTTGTTAAAACATGGCATCTCCAGCGGTATAATCATTTGGATAAAAGCATAAATTTCTTGATTTCTAATTGGAGTTGTGCTACACAAAGCTAAAATGTTACTTTAATATACAATACTGAAAAATATTGGAAATGAGAAAATTCCACATACAGTATCTTCACGAGAACAGCAATGAGATTCATATAAATTGTGAAAATGTGATACATATGACACTGTAGGAAGCTTTAGAAAATTATAGCAAAAATACTATGGCTTTGGAAGTCCCAAGTTAAATAGGGAATTAATTAATTCTTAAATCACAGTATTTCAATTCCCACAAATTCAAATATGATTCATGCTGCTTATCTGCATTGTTCCCTTCACTAACAAAGACTAAATGTAAAATAAGTTAAACTGCTTTAACATTAGCAAAATATCTTCAGTGTTTACCGAGATAAGGTCTTTCAGATGAGACATTAAACATGCAATCATGTTCAAGTGGACGTAACAAACACGAGAGAGAGAGATAGAGATAGAGATAGAGATAGAGATAGAGATAGAGATAGAGATAGAGATAGAGATAGAGATAGAGATAGAGATAGAGATAGAGAGATGTGTCTATTTTTTTAGGGTGGAAATTCTCGAGAGGAGGACCCAGACGACTGAAGGCTCCGCCACCAAAGGTGGAGCGAAGGGAGTGAGGATGGAACAAGGTGACTGAGTCAGAGGAACATGGAACTCCAGTGGGAGTTAATTGATTTCAATTCAGCACTTTACATCAAAGGAAAAGAAGTCTCAGGTTTGCACAACAGAGATTGATGTTAACTTTGGATTCTCGTATTCTCCATTTTCCTGATGTAATGTCAAGCTTGACATTACAGCCATTTGAATTCAAGGGTGAACTGCCTCCATAAAAACCTGAAATTTGGGAAGAATGAAAATCTTGCCCATACCTGTAGATGGCCCTAAAACCCTGTAAAATATGACTAGAGGAGAGCGCTATTTATACTCAATGACATGGTCTAGAGTATTCATTTGAACCATTCTGCTGTAGTATCTATCCTCGACACTAGATGCTTCAAAGGATTTACACAGTATACGAGCTTCAGCGGACAAGCATCAAGACTGAATATTTTGGCACTGTTAGGTTTTAGATCAGTTTTTTAAAAATACTGTCTGAATGCTCAAGAGATAAAGGGGCCAAAACTGGTGGATATACCCGCCTGCGGACCGCCGACATACTGCCCAAAATCACAAAATAGATCAAAAGATACCTACATACCGCCCGGCGGGAAATTCATCAACAACATACCGCCGGGCGGTATGCATATTATCCGCCCCTGCATACCGCCCAAAATTGCCAAATTGATCACTTACCACCGACCCTGCAGACCGCCCTGGAAAAGGTGATCTTCAGTTGGCGGCATGCATCTTTACCTGTGAATTTTAAAAAAATCTCTCATCCCCCAGTCCCCCCCCCCACCCCAGGTAACCATCCCCCTCACCCCACCCCCGCGGCAGCGATCTCTCCTCTCCCGCCCCCCCTCCCCCACGGCAGCGATCTCCTCTCCCCTCCCCACAGCAGCGATCTCCTCTCCTCTCCTCAGCCCACCCCGCCCATGTACCTGCACACAGCGCTCTCAGGCCGGCAGTCTCTGTCGATTCTGGTCGGTGCCTCTCGGGGGGTTGGAGCTTTGCAGCAGCACGCGCGTGCGCACATGTCGGGACCCGAAGATTCCCGAGTGAAAAGGACTTACTGCCCGCACACTGCTCGGCATTCTGAGAAAAAACTGACGAAAATAGCGCACGCTCCACCGGGCGGTATGAAACGGATGCCGTCGAGAAATGGGCGGACCATCGATTTTCACCAATTTTGGCCCCAAAGGGTATATAGCTACATTTGCAGGCCAGTCTTATGATTGATGTGTGTGTGTGCTGGAAAAAATAAAATATTCAGTACATTTCTGTTCAACAAAAATAGAACACAAATATGGGTGTTGATGGATTTATTTTATAACCTCACGCATACCCCAAATAAATAATGGATTTATCAATGACAAGTGCTTTTATTGCTGAAAACTGAGAATCTTACTCTGGAGCATGCGCGATGCTGAGAATGTTGTGGATAGCACATTTAGTGAGTTGGTCACACTGTAGGTAAAGGTTAGGACAGATAGTGAATGTGTGACCAAGAGACAAGTCAAGAGCAGGAAGGTAGTGCAGGAGTCCCCTGCGGTCATCTCCCTGCAAAACAGATATACCGTTTTGGATACTGTTGGGGGAGATGACTTACCAGGGGAAGGCACCAGCAGCCAGGTTCATGGCACCATGGGTGGCTCTACTGCACAGAAGGGCGGGAAAAAGAGTGGGAGAGCTATAGTGATAGGGGACTCTATTGTAAGGGGAATAGATAGGAGTTTCTGCGGCCGCAACCGAGACTCCAGGATGGTATGTTGCCTCCCTGGTGCAAGGATCAAGGATGTCTCGGAGCGGCTGCAGAGCATTCTGGAGAGGAGGGCGAACAGCCAGTTGTCGTGGTACATGTAGGTACCAACGATATAGGTAAGAAGCGGGAAAAGGTCCTACAAGCTGAATTTAGGGAGCTAGGAGTTAAATTAAAAAGTAGGACCTCAAAGGTAGTAATCTCTGGATTGCTACCTGTGCCACGTGCTAATCAGAGTAGAGGGAGCAGGATAGTTAGAATAAATACGTGGCTTGAGCAGTGGTGCAAGAGGGAGGAATTCAAATTCCTGGCACATTGGAACCAATTCTGGGGGAAGTGCGACCTGTACAAAAGGGACGGTTTGCACTTGGGCAGGACTGGAACTGATGTCCTGGGGATAACATTTGCTAATGCAGTTCAGGAGTGTTTAAACTAATATGGCAAGGGGAACCTACACAGCGAGACAGGGCGAAGTAATATGGAGTCAGAAACAGATGGTAGAAAGGTAAAAAGCAATAGTGGAAGGCTGAATAAACAAAGGCAAAAAACAAAAAGGGCCACCCTACATCATAATTCTAAAAGGACAAAGGGTGTTAAAAAAACAAGCCTGAAGGCTTTGTGTCTTAATGCAAGGAGTATCCGTAATAAGGTGGATGAATTAACTGTGCAAATAGATGTTAACAGATATGATGTGATTGGGATTACAGAGACGTGGCTCCAGGATGATCAGGGCTGGGAACTCACCATCCAAGGGTATTCAACATTCAGGAAGGATAGAATAAAAGGAAAAGGAGGTGGGGTAGCATTGCTGGGAACTCAACATCCAAGGGTATTCAACATTCAGGAAGGATAGAATAAAAGGAAAAGGAGGTGGGGTAGCATTGCTGGTTAAAGAGGAGATTAATGCAATAGTTAGGAAGGACATTAGCTTGGATGATGTGGAATCTATATGGGTCGAGCTGCAGAACACTAAAGGGCAAAAAACGTTAGTGGGAGTTGTGTACAGACCTCCAAACAGTAGTAGTAATGTTGGGGAGGGCATCAAACTGGAAATTCTGGGTGCATGCAATAAAGGTGCAGCAGTTATCATGGGTGACTTTAATATGCATATAGATTGAGCTAACCAAACTGGAAGCAATGCGGTGGAGGAGGATTTCCTGGAGTGTATAAGAGATGGTTTTCTAGACCAATATGTCGAGGAACCAACTAGGGGGGAGGCCATTTTAGACTGGGTGTTGTGTAATGAGAGAGGATTAATTAGCAATCTCGTTGTGCAAGGCCCCTTGGGGAAGAGTGACCATAATATGGTGGAATTCTACATTAGGATGGAGAATGAAACAGTTAATTCAGAGACCACGGTCCAGAACTTAAAGAAGGGTAACTTTGAAGGTATCAGGCGTGAATTGGCTAGGATAGATTGGCGAATGATACTTAAGGGGTTGATAGTGGATGGGCAATGGCAGACATTTAGAGACCGCATGGATGAACTACAACAATTGTACATCTCTGTCTGGCGTAAAAATAAAAAAGGGAAGGTGGCTCAACTGTGGCTATCAAGGGAAATCAGGGATAGTATTAAAGCCAAGGAAGTGGCGTACAAATTGGCCAGAAATAGCAGCGAACCCGTGGACTGGGAGAAATTTAGAACTCAGCAGAGGGGGACAAAGGGTTTGATTAGGGCAGGGAAAATAGAGTACGAGAGGAAGCTTGCAGGGAACATTAAGACAAACTGCAAAAGCTTCCATAGATATGTAAAGAGAAAAAGGTTAGTAAAGACAAACGTAGGTCCCCTGCAGTCAGAATCAGGGGAAGTCATAACGGGAAACAAAGAAATGGCAGACCAATTGAACAAGTACTTTGGTTCGGTATTCACTAAGGAGGACACAAACAACTTTCCGGATATAAAACGGGTCAGAGGGTCTGGTAAGAAGGAGGAACTGAGGGAAATCCTTATTAGTCGGGAAATTGTGTTGGGGAAATTGATGGGATTGAAGGCCAATAAATCTCTAGGGCCTGATGGACTGCATCCCAGAGTACTTAAGGAGGTGGCCTTGGAAATAGCGGATGCATTGACAGTCATTTTCCAACATTCCATAGACTCTGGATCAGTTCCTATAGAGTGGAGGGTAACAATGTAACCCCACTTTTTAAAAAAGGAGGGAGAGAGAAAACAGGGAATTATAGACCGGTCAGCCTGACATCGGTAGTGGGTAAAATGATGGAATCAATTATTAAGGATGTCACAGCAGTGCATTTGGAAGGAGGCGACATGATAGGTCCAAGTCAGCATGGATTTGTGAAAGGGAAATCATGCTTGACAAATCTTCTGGAATTTTTTGAGGATGTTTCCAGTAGAGTGGACAAGGGAGAACCAGTTGATGTGGTGTATTTGGACTTTCAGAAGGCCTTCGACAAGGTCCCACACAAGAGATTAATGTGCAAAGTTAAAGCACATGGGATTGGGGGTAGTGTGCTGACGTGGATTGAGAACTGGTTGGCAGACATGAAGCAAAGAGTAGGAGTAAATGGGTACTTTTCAGAATGGCAGGCAGTGACTAGTGGGGTACCGCAAGGTTCTGTGCTGAGGCCCCAGCTGTTTACATTGTACATTAATGATTTAGACGAGGGGATTAAATGTAGTATCTCCAAATTTGCAGATGACACTAAGTTGGGTGGCAGTGTGAGCTGCGAGGAGGATGCTATGAGGCTGCAGAGTGACTTGGATAGGTTAGGTGAGTGGGCAAATGCATGGCAGATGAAGTATAATGTGAGGTTATCCACTTTGGTGGTAAAAACAGAGAGGGACTATTATCTGAATGGTGACATTTGAAAATGGGGAAATGCAACGAGACCTGGGTGTCATGGTACATCAGTCATTGAAGGTTGGCATGCAGGTACAGCAGGCAGTTAAGAAAGCAAATGGCATGTTGGCCTTCATAGCGAGGGGATTTGAGTACAGGGGCAGGAAGGTGTTACTACAGTTGTACAGGGCCTTGGTGAGGCCACACCTGGAGTATTGTGTACAGTTTTGGTCTCCTAACTTGAGGAAGGACATTCTTGCTATTGAGGGAGTGCAGCGAAGGTTCACCAGACTGATTCCCGGGATGGCATATCAAGAAAGACTGGATCAACTGGGCTTGTATTCACTGGAGTTCAGAAGAATGAGAGGGGATCTCATAGAAACGTTTAAAATTCTGACGGGTTTAGACAGGTTAGATGCAGGAAGAATGGTCCCAATGTTGGGGAAGTCCAGAACCAGGGGTCACAGTCTAAGGATAAGGGGTAAGCCATTTAGGACCGAGATGAGGAGAAACTTCTTCACCCAGAGAGTGGTGAACCTGTGGAATTCTCTACCACAGAAAGTTGTTGAGGCCAATTCACTAAATATATTCAAAAAGGAGTTAGATGTAGTCCTTACTACTAGGGGGATCAAGGGGTATGGCGAGAAAGCAGGAATGGGGTACTGAAGTTGCATGTTCAGCCATGAACTCATTGAATGGCGGTGCAGGCTCGAAGGGCCGAATGGCCTACTCCTGCACCTATTTTCTATGTTTCTATGTTTCCTCTGAACTAAACAAAAAAAAGATTAAAATCATGGGTTGAAGTATACCTAATAGCCAATCTTTCCTTCCTTACCTATCTGGTAAGCTGCTCTTTGTTGTTTGAAATGCTGCAACCGCCAAACACTTCTGAAGCTGAAGATGATTGATTTAATGTCTGGGAACTCAACAGTTTGGCAATTCCCCCAGTAATATTTATGGTGCTGGTGAATAGTAAAATCAGATGCTCTTGGTGGGTATTATATAAAAGCCCCGGGCACATCTTGAAGCAGAACTTCATTTTGACTTGTGGCTTAAATTAAACTATTAATGTGCATTTATATAGCACCTTTAACGTAGAAAAATGTCCCATGCAGAGTCGAAGGGGACATAAAGTATGCGAACAAAGGAGGAGAGATTAGATGGGTGATCAAGAGTTTAATGGGAATAAAGTTGAGGGAGCAGAAGGTAATAATAAAGAATAAAATAAAACGGCATTTTCTCTTCAAGGCCCAAAGAATGGCTAGTGTGCACTGGATCAATCGAATCTGAAGAATGAAGACAACCCACCAGATACATACTGTTTGCATTCATCAGTGTCCACATGCTGCTGAAAACAAATTCAACAGTGTGCAAGATGAGGAGGAGGTGGTCGAGGTCAGAATCGGTGAAGATCTGAAGGGTACAAGCTCAAAATATCAACTGTGTTTTGTCCACGGATGCTGACTAATTTGCTGTTTCCAACTTTTTCTGTTTGCTTCAAGAAAGTTGTTGAAGTGAAGGATTTTTAAATTATTTTTTATTTTAAACAGTAACAAGCTATATAAAACTAGAGACCAGGAGAAAACTTAGAGCAAGATGATTAAATGGGATATCACAGCAATCGACTACAGAAGGTGGACACGAGAAGCAGAGAACACAGCTCCTTGCTGAACAGCTACTCCAACACATGTTCAGGACTTTTATACAGCGTAGGTCTGGAGTACTGTGTAGATTGGTGCAGTTTTGGTCTCACCAGATGTTAGTGAAAACAAAACAGAGGGGCATTACCTAACACATAATGATGGAATGTGATTTTCTTACACTTTTTCAGAAAAAATTGACGGAGCTGTTTATAATGTAAAAACAGCGAATTGCGTGATGTCCCAAGTAAAATTGTTTTAATACAGGTATTGGGTTCAATGGAGCGCTATAGATGCCAGAACATAGAGCCAGGAGCAACTCCAAAGTAAAGCTGCCAGTTTCTTGAAGCCCGTGGCCATGGAAACGAGTTTTCCTATGAGCCTACCAGAGCAAATCCAGTAAAATTTACTTTGGGCTTACACCAGCTGCACAAGAACCACAGTTTGGGAGCTGGCAGTGTTAGCAGCACACTAAACATAATCTAAGAGCAGCTTTAGTGTGCAGATATAAAAAGCTACAAAGAAATCCAACAAATGTGTTTTTGAAGCATCCGGGTTTTATTTGGTGGATTACAATACACCGATAATTATTTCCGAGAACACTCGCTGTATTTACTTTAGTTTTTGGATAACTGTCAAATGAGTTGCCCACATTGGTGGTATGATGGAAGGCTATTTTTTTGTACAATGCACAAGACCCAATATAAAAGTTAAACCTTTCACTAAAGGCCAGATCTTAAGTACACAGCTATACTAAAATACTATGATACCTGAAATGCCACAATACCAGGACGTTACTGCCGTTAAAGAGTACCTGTTTAATTATGTTTTTTGCAGCAGCAATCATCTCTTCATGATAGATGTCCAGAAAGTCTAGCTTTCTTTGCCTTAGTAGCCCAAAAACCAAAGATACCAATCGTTCCTTTAAAAAAATACAAAATAAATACATTTACCAAGCAATATAATCTTCCCTTATAGTAAGCAGGCACTTCTGAAATGATCTAAATCTTTATACTGTGCTTTAGATAGGGCAGAATTTTCCATAAATTTATAAATAAAACCAGCAATTACTGGAAAACATAATTATTGGGTTGTGTTAAAGTACAGTGAAATGTTCACAATAATTTCACTGCATGAAAAACTAACATGATTTATAGTCTGATGAAATGGGAAAAACCTCAAGTTCAACCTCATTTACAAAGAAAAGTCATCTCTATTTGAAATTGTTCCATTCTGGTCATTGATCCGACAACTATAATCTTCTAAAAACCACGTCGGTGGAAAGTGTGACCTGAAATGAACTACAAGAGCCTGAAAAATCATTGAGAGACTGAATGGTTTACAGCTGAACTGGATTGGCTGAGATGTGAACTGGCAAGTTGAACAGCTTACTAGCAAGCATTGTCTAGGCCAGGGGTGAGCAGTTATTTGGGCTGGAGGGCCACTCAACACATTCTGGTGAGCTGTTGAGGGCTGCACACAAACGGTCCCCCCTAAATTGCATGAACGCACACCAATCGCGAAGTCCCGCACATGCCGCTCACCAGCTCCTACCGCTGGAAGAGATACCGCACAAATTTAAAGGGACCATGCACAAAAAAATAATTAGAGGAAACATTGCCGCACACAAAGGGCCTGAAATTGGTGGACCTAGGTGGATAAACCGCCCAAAATCGCGAAATTGATCAAAAAATACCAACATATCAGCGACATTCCGCCGGGCAGTATGCATACCATCTGCCCCTGCACTGCCGACATACTGCCCAAAATTGCCACATTGATCACTTACCGCCAATCTTGCAGACCGCTCTGGAAAAGGTGGTTTTAAGTCAATCTTAAGTCAGCGGTATGCATCTTCACCACCACAGCGATCTGTTTCCCTCCCCCCCCGCAGCAATCTCTCCCCCACCCCCTCCAAGAAGCAATCTCCTCTACACCATCCCTTCCCCAAGAAGCACTCTGCCCTCCCCCAGAAGCACTCCCCACCCCCCCCCATAAGCACTCCCCACCCCCATCCACCCCCAGAAGCAGTCTCTCTCCTCTCCCCCCCGAAGCACTCTCTTACTCTCCCCCTTCCCCCGAAGCACTCTCTTACTCTCCCCCCTCCCCCGAAGCACTCGCTTACTCTCCCCCCTCCCCCGAAGCACTCGCTTACTCTCCCCCCTCCCCCGAAGCACTCTCTTACTCTCCCCCCTCCCCCGAAGCACTCTCTTACCCTCCCCCTTCTCCCGAAGCACTCTCTTACTCTCCCCCCCCCCAAAAGCACTCTCTTTCTCCCCCCCACCCCAAAGCACTCTTTCTCCCCCCTCCCAAAGCACTCTTTCTCCCCCCTCCCAAAGCACTCTCTTTCTCCCCCCTCCCAAAGCACTCTCTTTCTCTCCTGCCCCCGCCCAAAGCACTCTTTCTCACCTCCTCCTCCCCCCCCCCCCACAAGAAGCACTCTCCTCCTTTCCTCCCCCCACCCCCCCAAGCAGCAATCTCTTCCCACCCAAGAAGCGATCTCCCACCCCATCTCAAAGAAGCAATGTCCCCCAAGACCCCCCCACCCCCCATATACCTGCACAGCGCTCTCTACCGAATGTGGTCTGTCTCTCTTGGGGCACGGAGCTTTGCAGCAGCATACATGCGTACAGAACTAGGGACCCGAAGATTCTTGAGTGAAAAGAACTCTCTGCCCGCACACTGTTGGCTGCACTCCGCTCGGCATACTGCCGAAGAAAAGCTGATGAAAATCGTGCGTACCTAGTGGTATGAATCGACATACTACCAGCATACCGGCGAGAAATAGGCGGACGATCAATTTTGGCCCCAAAATGTATTATTTTAACATCCACCATTAAAATTTGTTAGGTCATTTCCCTTCATGTCATTTCCATACTGAATTAAAATACTTATTAACATGCTAACGAAGATACAGGTTTACGAGTCATATTGAAAAGTGCAGAGCCTGTTTCTTCCAAATAGTCTAAATTCATTCTTATAGTGGAAAATGAGATCTCGATTCTGCTTCCATTGACAATTATAAACAAGGTACAAGGCACAATCAAGGATAAAATCATTTATACAATCTTTAAAAATTGCACATGAAAGTGCTACTTTGATGCTTTTGAAACCTCGCTGAGAAATAATTAGGTGACTTGGAAAATGATTTATACGAAATTTACGCCCATCAAATTACTCCTGAGAAAAGCCAAGACGCCAATCGTGTTTGCGGGTTTTCACTTGAGAATGGGCACAAGTAGCACACCATTATAGTCTAAATGAGTGGGCAGTTAGGTGGCAGATGGTAGGGAAATGTGAGGTTATTCACTTTGGCAGGAAGAATAGAAAAACAGAATATTTTTTAAATGGTGAGAAACTTTTAAATGTTGGTGTTCAGAGCAATTTGGGGATCCCTTGTGCAATAAACACAGAAATCTAGCATGCAGGTACAGCAAGCAATAAGGAAGACAAATGGCATGCTGACCTTTATTACAAGGGGCTTGCAGTAGAAGAGTAAAGAAGCCTTGCTACAATTGTACAGGGCCTTGGTGAGCCCACACCTGGAGTACTGTGCACAGTTTTGGTCTCCTTATCTAAGGAAGGATATAATTGCCTTGGAGGCGATGCAACAGAGGTTCACTAAATTGATTCCTGGGATGAGAGGGTTGCCTTATGATGAGAGATTGTGTAGAATGGGTCTATACTCTCTAGAGTTTAGAAGAATGAGACGTGATCTCATTGAACCATACAAAATTCTGAAGGGGATTGACAGGATAGATGCTGAGAGGTTGGTTCCCCTGGCTGGAGTGTCTAGAACTAATGGACACAGTCTCAGCATAAGGGGAAGGCCATTTAAGACAGAGATGAGGAGGAATTTCTTCTCTGAGGGTTGTGAATCTTTGGAATTCTCTGCCCCAGACGGCTATGGATGCAGAGTCTCTGATTATATTCAAGGCTGAGATAGATAGATATTGGGAGTCTAGGGGGATATGGAGATCAGGCAGGAAAGTGGAGTTGAGGCCAATGATCAGCCATGGTGGAGCAGACTCAAGGGGCCGTATGTCCTACTTCTACTCCTATTTCTTATGTTATGTTCTTATTATAATACATATTTCTTCCCTGAGTGTTATTTTATTACTGGGACTGGCCAATGAAATAATTCTCTACAATCCTCTTCCAGTCATGACAATAAACTTAAATTGTTCATGGCATAGGGGAAAAGAGCTTCACTTAAAACAGTGAATGCAATGTCCAATATATCCGGGTAGTTTAGTTATGCCTCCACTTGCTAATTAAGTGAGATAATATTAAAATGTGAATAATTGTGCAAGAATGAATAACCCCACTAACAGTCACTAGTGAGTGCAAACTGTTAAATCGGTAAATTTGAAACAGGCGATCATCACTCCCACTTCTATCCTCCCAATAATTTCTAAACATAAATTCAGATAATAGTCAGACATTTTGTTAAATACACAAAATGCAGTGTAAAATAGTAAAATATTCCATTACTAAATGAATTCAATGATTAATTGATCAATTATGTGTTGTACTGAAAGTCTACGTGGCTGTTTGGTAGAGCAGCTCGACTATGCAGGGCCTCCAACAAGAGAGGTGTTCTCTTTTTGGTGTGCTGTACAGGGGAGCCCGAGGCTTCGCCTGGCCTGAACTACAAACGCATGCCATTACCTGGAGTTCTGGAGCTCTGGGGTCCACGCCATGTCTAAGACGATAATGAAAAACCCCCTGCCATCATACTCTGGTAGAGGAAAGACAAAGCAACGATCTCTTTCTTCAGTAAAAGAGTCATTGAGATGGACAGCCATGACTCGACTGAGACTAATGTGCAACTCCAGCTCACATTCCATTTCCGCCCCATCCAGCGGGCCGGATACAATGAACTGCTGGCCCGGATACGGCCCGCGAGCCCTATTTTGCCCACCACTGGTTTAGACTCAAATAAATAACCATTCAATCCAGTGTACTGAAATCACAGTAACCATCATATTCAGTGTAACATAGCAGCCTCAGCCTAGATTAACATTTTATTTGAGCTCCAAAACAAAGGCTATCCTCAATAGAAATTAGATTCCACTTACCCATACAAACTGAAATCTGCCCATGAACATATTTTGCTCCCAAGAAATTAATTTTCAAAGAGAGAGACACATATAATAGATCTTTCCTTTTTATGATCTTTCTTACATATATTGCACCCTCCCTTTCTGGGATAAAAGCGTTTAAATGTTCAGATTTTTACTCTGAACAAGAGGTAATTTCATTATAATCAACTTATTTCATTTGATTGCTTGATAAATAAATCAGATGGACACTGGATATTTCTACCCCGCCGCCCCCCCGCCCGCCCCCACCCCCCGAACAAAACCCCGGCCACCCCCATCGACAATCACAGTTAAATGGTGTGAAATTCAGTTGCAGTGATATTCACTGGAGGTGAGAGATCGTCAGTGCTATGGACTGAAAACTCACTTTCACACTCTTCCCCATGTCAGATTCAAGCACTCCCAGGTCAGATATAGTGGGTTACACACAAAATAAAACTGCCTGCACTCTATTCCCAACAATGTGTCTTAACCCTAACCTCAGAAAGACTCCCCTATTGCAGCAATGTTTTTCTTGATAGTGTGCACTGAATATTAATATTTTATTTCAGGTATCTTATTTTTGGAACCTGCAAATTATTGTCTCCCAAAATTGTACAATGTACCCGAGGATGAACAAAGGTCTGTAGCCAAGATCATGAACCGTTTAAACTGTCCTCCCTCACATCAACTTTTTCTACAAAATTACATGCTTGCCACTGCATCCACTGCTTGGCAACAATGGTTACAACAAAACACAATGACATTTTGACTATTTTCTAACGTTCCACCATGTGTTTGTCAACCTAGCTCCAAATCACTGACTGTCACGTGATCAAACAGTGCAGCAAATCTATCAACAGCACAGCAGTCTTGCTAGAAACGAAATCCCAACAGACTAAAGCATGTATGTTGTCAAATATAACTGAATACTTCAAATATGACTAAATACTGCATTCAGCTCTGGTTACCAAGAAATAAGATAAATATTCAAGTGCTCAAGACAGTGCAGAGAAAGTCATGTGGCTGAACTCTGTCAGTGGTCTGAATTATGAGAAGACGAGAAAAACCTGTACGTTTCAGCCCGGAAAGGGAGATGCTGAACGAAGTATACAAGATTGTAATGTGTATAGGAAAAGTTAACTCGGAATATTACTTTAAACAGGGAATAAACAGAAAACTGGGTTAGACGAGGAAATGGTAATTTTAGTACTGAAATCAGGAAATTCTTCTTCATACAAACAGCGATCAAACTTACAGGTAGTGGAGGCAAAACCATGGAATCATTTAAGAAACAACTGGATGCTACAATTTTGGGGGAGGAAAAACATTAGGATCTCTCTGGATGGACAAATTGAGATGGGTCAACTGGACTTCATTTGTAATTATCTTCTGATCTTGTAAAATAAACTCCGTGTCGGGCTACACAACCAGCGATGCACCCAACTTTATATTGGCAGTGTTACCCAGTCACATCACTATATAGAGACTGAATTTGCACACTTAGACAAACTAAAACAAAACAAATGATCTCTGCATTTAGTTGCAAGATTGAGGAAAGTTTAAATCCAGAATACTTCAATAAAACTAAAATAAGTACTTTCACATACCTCCTCTAACACCTGATCATCTTCCAATGGTCTATTTAAGTCACTATGAGCATATGTAGAAAAATCTGCTATCATCATTTTATCTATCAGTCTCTCCAGCTCACATAGCTGTGAACCAAGGTGCCTGAAAAATGGAGAAAACATTAATAACTGAAATGTGGAAATATTTCTCAAACAAATGGATCTCAAGCACAAATAATTGCACCAGAGGATTATAAATATATACTTTTAAGAAACGACCTTGTCTACACAATGTAATAAAATATAACCAGTAACTTCTATATGCTTTTTTGGGATATATGTTTTCAAAAGGGTAATGTACGATTCAGGCGAGTCCATTTGATTATAAATCATTACTGGTATATCAACCCTGGTATAACAATGCTTTCTATTTAAAGGCAATCCATTAACTGTACACAAATTAGTTATTATATAGTGCATAGGTGTACAGTGTATTCACATCAACAAATGTGCATTGATTGAATACTCAGTATGTTAATGAGAGGCAATTTTCACTTCTCGCCAGTGGAATGGATTGGTTATTGTGAAAGTCCAGGTATGAGGACCAGTCAGAAATCGGAAATTACACAACAAACAGTGAATTTACCAACTTATTATAAAATTCCAGTTTTCTGCAAAATAATTATGAATGAAGCAGCCTCATTAATGAGCACTAACAAGACACATTCCTTCCATTCTATCCCTGAATTTGCAATGTGAAATTGAAGTAAGGAGTATATCGGATATTTGTATTTAGTAGAATCTCTTAATAGCGCAAAAATAGACACATTTGACGATTTGTAGGTATTTGAAAATATCCTGGAGAAAGTAGAATTCATAACAGCTTTTAAAAAAGGGAAGTAAATAAATATTTGAAAAACAAGAATGCAATAGCATACATGGAACAGCAGGGAATGCAACCAGACAGCTTTCAGAGACCTGCACAGCACAATAGGACAAATGGCCTCATTGTGTGCTGCAAAATTCTGATTCAAGTTGTACAATAGAAAAAGTTAAGGAAGATTACTTGTTTTTGAGCATCACTTCCTTCAAATAAACTCTACAACCTGAGGAAGAAAAGAAACCAACTAAAAACTGGGAACAAAGTACAAACATACACACTAAAGATCACTTCAATTCCTGCATAGAGCTGCTCATAATGCCCTTAAACATATGTACTCAACTCTCCCCGATGTAAGTAAGTGCTAGTGTTGCCCTGAGCCACACAGACCAGGAAGATATCAAGTTCAATCCCTGATTTATGGTGAGTTAACTGACCTCAGCTAAACCAGCATTAAGGGCACTACAACTGGCCAGAGTCCCCCATCTGCTAGAAAGGAAAAAAAACAAAAATCACCCAGGGCTCCTGAACTGATCATGACATAAGATAAGAAATAGGAGCAGGAGTAGGTCATTCGGCCCTTCGAGCCTGCTCCGCCATTCAGTAAGATAATGGCGGATTTTCTACCTCGATTCCACCTTCCTGCCCTATCCCCGTATCCTTGGTTCCCTTCGTATCCAAAAATCTTATTGATTTCAGTCTTGCATATACTTAACGACTGATCATCCACAACTGAGTGTACAATATTCCTCAGATTCACAACCCTTTGAGTGAAGACATTTCTCATCTCAGTCCTAAATGGCTGTTCCTTTATTGAGACTTTATTCTAGACTCCTCAGCCAGGGAAACATCTTCCCAGCATCTACCCTGTCAGGCCCTTTAAGAATTTTATGTTTCAAATGAGATCATCTCATATTCTTCTAAACTCTATGGAATATAGGCCTAGTCTACCCAATCTCTCCTCATAGAACAATCCCCCCATCCCAGGAATCAGTCTGATCAACCTTGTTGCATTCCCTCCAAGGCAAATATATCCTTCCTTAGTTAAGGACACCAAAACTATACAGTATTCCGGGTGTGGTCTCACCAAGGCCCTATTTAATTGCAATCCCTTGTAATAATCGTTATCCAGTGATCCCTGCTAGAAAGTGCATAAATGTGAGAAAAGAATCAGGCTCTGTTGCGATGCTCCCAGTCAAAGAATCTACTGACAATCAATACAAAGAATGGTCATTTGGACAAGATACAGGAGAGTCCCAGCCACCAATGGAATCAATCTCCAGCACATGTCTGCATCGTCAGAAAAGAGTGGGTGAAAGTGATGAAAGGCGAGAGGAGGACATTCACTCACTACCATATGCCAGATAGAAAAAACTTCTACTTATATGGCAGCTCATCACAGGCAGCATAATGTATTTAATGGAAAGAAACATTACAAGGCACTACAAAAGAGGTAAAGAAAATTGACAAAAGCAGCAAGGGGAAATTAGCTTGTGCTTGGTCATAGAAATGGGTCTTCAGGTCAATTCAGAGATAGAAAAAGTAGAGGTTTAGGGAACGATAACAACAATGAACAAGAAATGCATTTTTCAAATCATGTCAGGAAATATTTAGTCCATTTTAACATCTTTACACAAAATGCTATCGCTTCTGTCTCCTTAAATTAATTTTCAGAGCAGGGGAAAGATATTAGGTGCAAAAGTTACTCTTTCAGATGCTTTATTTGGCAGCAATGCTGCATAGAAATTTGCATTTATTTACCATATATTTTTCCAATAACTCAAAACACCACACACAGTATAGTGACATATGCACACAAACATGGCACACAGCAAGATCCCACATACAGCAATGCAATAAATGAGCAGTTAATATGTTTTTGGTTGAGGGAGAAATGTTGGCCTGGAAAACTCAGTTTTTCAATTAGCAGCATGGGATCTTCAACATCCAATTCAACAGTCACACAAAGTCTCAGTTTAACATCTGATATAAAGGGAAGACACCTCAGTAGTACACTGGACCATGTCTGAGTTATATGGTCATTCCTGGAGTGGATCTTATACTTTTAATCTTCTGACTCAGAAGCGAGTTCCCAAACTGAGCCAAACTGGCAGACAGTGCTTAATTCAGCATAGAACATTCACGATAACAAAGCTGAGAATATAGAGCAAAAAGGTATGAAAGATGTGCCAGGTGGAATTAGATATCTGTATTTAGTAGTATGGGTTATGGGGGTTTAGTTCCTCTGGAGGCACTCCTGAGCTTTGATAGCACTTTGGTGCGACTGCTGGGTTTGTGAGCATGGCAGGGGGGTGGTCGGGTGCAGAGATTCTTTGGTCAAGCACCACTGTGGAGGGTGGAGTTCGGCAGAGGTTGCCATGAGATGAGTATTTGGTAAATATGTGGATTGTAGATGTCAGTTAATAGTGAGAGAAGGGCACTTTAGATCTAGCAGTACCAATTTGTAACTTCATAAAGACATCTCTGGAAACTTTAAGTTTAGTATTTTGTGATCAGTTCTTGCAAGTACTTTGGTGCCTGCACCAGTCGCTGTGTGTGTGTGTGTGTGTCTCTGCACCTCAGACATCAGTAATTAGAATGTTTAAAACTTTATTTTGATCAGTAGGAATTTCAGTTACGGAGGAAAAAAGTTAGACAAATATTTAAAAAAATCATTTTGGGTGATTCGATTGCTTCATTGGCATCCTGTTGCAGTGAAAGGGGATATGATATTCCTGTTAGAAATTATTGACATAGGGTTTTTACACTGTGACATGCTTACATACAGGTTTTCTATTATAAAAGCTATGAGGAAGTAAGAATAATGGTCACAGGATATGTGCTGTGCAGAAGATTTTTAATAGATGTGCTAACGATATAACATTCCAGTAACAAAGCGGCCAAAAACCTTTCCTAGCCCCATCAACCATGCGAGAGCAAATGACCAAAGATAGTCATTGTAATTGGTGTGCACCTTTAACACAGGAGCTGCTTCAGAAATCTAACATGAGATTTGGGATCTCCATATTTATAGCATAGCTTATGGTGTCATCTCCACTTACATATGCACAAAATATTTTAACAGGTGACTTTGGGTGAAGCATTACGTACATGATATTTTGATCTATAGGAAATTGACAAATTTCAACAACAACTTGTCTTTATATAGTGCCTTTAACATGGTGTATCAGCTGTGGACAACACCTTCCATCACTTTGCTGATGACTGAGAGTAGACTGATGGGCCGGTAATTGGCCGGATTGGATTTGTCCTGGTTTTTGTGGACAGGACCTACCAGGACAGTTTTCCACATTGTCTGGTAGATGCCAGTGTTGTAGCTGTACTGGAACAGCTTGGCTAGAGGCATGGCTAGTTCTGGAGCACGACAGCCGGGATGTTGTCAGGACCCATAGCCTTTGCTGTATCCAGTGCGCTCAGCCGTTGCTTGGTATCACGTGGCGTGAATCAAATTGGCCAAAGACTGGTTTCTGGTGGGGACCTCAGGAGGACTGAAGATGTTTGCAAACGCTTCAGCCTTGTCTTTTGCACTCACATGCTGGGCTCCATCACCATTGAAGATGGGGATATTCATGGAGCCGCTTCCTCCTATTTACTATTTACAATCTGTATTAATGACTTGGATGAAGGGACAAAGTGTAATGTAGCCAAGTTTGCTGATGATACAAAGATGGGTGGGAGGAGGACACAAAAAATCTGCAAAGGGATATAGACAGGCTAAGTGAGTGGGCAAAAATTTGGCAGATGGAGTATAATGTGGGAAAATGTGAGGTTATCCACTTTGGCAGAAGAAATAGAAAAGCAAACTCATCATCATAGGCAGTCCCTCATATAGAGGATGACTTGCTTCCACGCCAAAAAGGGATGAGTTCACAGGTGTTTCAATGAAGGACCTAATATTCCAGGTCCTGAACTACATGTTGAAAGGTGGATACAAAGTATAATTTGAATGAAGAAAAATTGCAAAGTACTGCAGTACAGAGACCTAGGGTCCTTGTGCATGAAACACAAAAAGTTAGTATGCAGGTACAGCAAGTAATCAGGAAGGCAAATGGAATGTTGGCCTTTATTGCAAGGGGAAAGAGTATAAAAGCAGAGAAGTCCTGCTACAATTGTACAAGGTATTGGTGAGGCCACACCTGGAGTACTGCGTACAGTTTTGGTCTCCGTATTTAAGGAAGGATATACTTGCATTGGAGGCTATTCAGAGAAGGTTCACTAGGTTGATTCCAGAGATGATGGGGTTGACTTATGAAGATAGGTTGAGTAGGTTGGATCTGTACTCATTGGAGTTCAGAAGAATGAGAGGTGATCTCATCGAAACATAAGATAATGAGGGGGCTCAACAAGGTGGATGCAGAGAGGATATTTCTACTCATAGGGGAAACTAAAACTAGGATACGTAATCTCAGAATAAGGGGCCGCCCATTTAAAACCGAGATGAGGAGGAATTTCTTCTCTGAGGGTTATAAATCTATGGAATTCTCTGCCCAAGAGAGCTGTGGAGGCTGGGTCATTGAATATATTTAAGGTGGAGATACAACAGATTTTTGAGCAATAAGGGAATAAAGGGTTATGGGGAGCGGGCAGGGAAGTGGAGCTGAGTCCATGATCAGATCAACCATGATCTTATTAAATGGCGGAGCAGGCTTGAGGGGCCAAATGGCGTAATTATGTTTTTATGTTCTCCTGTTAGTTGTTTAATTGTCCACCACCATTCATGACTGGATGTGGCAGGACAGCATTTAACAAAAACATTATGGAAGAAATACAATTAAACAAGGCCTTGTAAAGTTACAGCAAATTTCCCCAGTGTCAATCCTCAAAACATCAATTGAAAATTAATTGCATCAATGGATTCACAGAATTTTAACCATATGTGAGCCATGGCAGCAGTCTTGTGTCTCAATTACACGCATGATCATTTATACGTGGCCACACCTCTTTCCTGCATTTTAAAATGGATACAATAGGTTATTACAACCATTAGCTGTATCTTTGTGAACATCATCGTTCTATTTGAACTCTTGACCCATGTTGATCTCTTTCCTCCATTTTTAAATCATGTTCTCTAGCCTGTGATTTTTTTGGAAAAGGGTCCCACCTGCCTTTCTCTTTCAAGTGCTACTGGCCCTGCTTTGCAGTTCCAACATTTTCTGATTTTATATCAGAGTTGCCACATTCAGATTTTTAACTGTTAGTTTTTAAATATGTTTTTATTTTGATTTAATAGAGCTAAGTATTATGTTATGGGGCTCAAATTTCCCCAACCCCTTTTTCTGGCGCCCTCACCAGAAATGCACCGCTTTTGTCCGCCTCCAAGCGCGCCGAAAATCTTCCTCCCGATTCTGGCCGCTCCCCAGCCTCTCCTCGGTGGTGGCGTAGCGTGGCCCAGTGGATTGGGTGTGGAGCCAGGTCCCGGTGCTGAAAACAGTGCCGGGACCTCTGCAAATGCGCACTAGAGTCTGCGCACATGTGCAGTAGCACCTGACAAGCCGAATCTGTGAGTGCGCGCTGCAGGCTGTGTGGGAGGGGCCCAAAACAAGCCGTCCCTAGCCCTGGCCGAATGGGCTCCCTCATCGGCAGCCCGCTGTGTTCCCTAAGGGAGGACTTCTATTTTTTATTTGTTATTTATTGATTGATTGATTGCTTATTACTTTGGTCTTGGTGCTTTAGATGCAAGGTTCCTTCTATTTTTTTATTTTGTTAATTAATTGCTTATTACTTTTTGTGCTTGGTGCAAATGTACTGCTTTGTTTAGTGCTTGGTGCTTTAAATGTATTTATGCTTCTTTAACGTTGTTGTGAAGTTTAGTGCTTTGCAAGGTCCCCTTCCCACCCCCTATCTCTGGCTGCCTGTGCTAATTTCTTAAGTCACCGCAAGGTTTTTCTGAACTTACAAGAGTGCCCACTTACGCTGGCCTAAGTTAGTTTGGAGTAACTTTTAGCTGGCTAAACTTGCTTAAATGGCCAAAACAGGTGTAAGTGGCTGGTAACGCCCCCTTTTGAAAAAAAAAACAAAATAAAAAAAAAACCAGCTCACTTACACTGGCGCAAATTAAATGGCCAGAATTGCAACTAAAAAGATATTCCAGAAAAATCAAATTGCTCCAAAAAAAAACGGAGCAACTCATGGGAAATTTGGGCCCTGGAGAATAAAATACCATTAATGCTTACAAGCAATATATAGTTAATGAAAAGTGAGCTTTGTAACATCACCTACCTGAAACTATGAATCCCTTGAAGCTCCTGTTGTAGCACCTCCTGCGTTGTTGCAATTAGGTCTAGTGCCCCAACAAACTCAGAAGTGGACAGCAATAACTGTACTGTCGGCTGTGTTTGGTGAACAGTGGCCATTAACTTTAATTTATTATACATCTTTACACAGTTATTTCTAGTCACAGCAAGTCTCAATATTTGCAAAGATCCTTCGCACATTACTTTGTCAATCTGGGCGATTTTATCACGAAGCATTTTTACGGCTTGCGAGGTTTTGGTGAGGTAGTCCTGCAATTCATGTTGAGAGGTCATAGCGTGGAAAAAGGCATCAGAACGGAGAGAAATCTGGTGCGCTATGTTCACTTCCACAACATCCAAATAATGGCTTAACTGCAAAATAAAATGCATTATGCATTAGAATCATAAAATTTTACAACACAGATGGCTATTTGGTCCATCACAACTGCACTCTGAAACAGCTATTGATATAGTAGCTATTGATATAGTAGCTCTTCCAAATGTTTCTTTTTCAAATATCTCTCCACTTCCCTTTTAAAATGGTAATAGATTCTCCTGGTTTCTGGTAGGATCTTCCATACCTTAATATCCCACTGCAAAAATAAATTCTCCTAACCTTTTCCTTTCTTCTTTTGTAGATGTTGCTTAAATTTTTGCCCTCTTGTTAATGATTCACTGGCCAATGGAAATAGATCTTCTCCAATTTACTTTATGAAAATCCCTCATTATTTTGAACACCTCTATCAGATCTCCTAACCTTCTCCAGCAAGGAGACCCAGTTTAAAACCCATCATGCCCAGCATTAGTAAATCTCAATGACATCCTTCCTAAAATAGGGCACCCAAAATTGGACGGCATGTACTAACTGCAGCCTAACCAATGATATAGCTTCCACCTTCACTCCTTTAAGTCCAAAGTTGCACACTTGAGCACGTTTGGCACATAACTAGATTAGCTGTCCATCCCAAGATCCAGTTGGATCATTTCGTGTTCTTCTTTGCCACAACCACCCACTATTCTAGGATCAGCCTGGAGACAAAAGATAACCCCTTACTTCTTTTTTCTACTATCAAACACCTCCTTAAATGCCTCCTGTCCATTCAACTCCAACAAGCGAGGAGATCATGGACATCTTTCTCAGCAAGAGGCAGACGATCCATTCGGCTGCCTTTATTTCTTTATCCCCTTCCCATTAATCCAAACCACCCAAGCCTGCTGGCCCATCTCTCTTCAGTTTCTCTAGGAAACTATAGACCAGTTAATCTAACATCTGTCGTTGGTGAAATACTGGAATCCATTATTAAGGAAGCAGTAGGACATTTGGAAAAGCATAATACAGTCAGAGACAGCATAGATTTATGAAAGGGAAATCACGTTTGACAAATTTGCTAGAGTTCTTTGAGGATGTAACGAGCAGGGTGGATAAGGGGGAAACCAGTGGATGTGGTATATTTGGATTTCCAGAAGGCATTCGATAGGGTGCCACATAAAAGGTTACTGCACAAGATAAGAGTTCACGGAGTTGGCGTTAGTTAGCTAATCTGCTAGCCATGCTAGTATACCAACAGAAAACAGAGAGTGGGAATAAAAAGATCATTTTCTGGTTGGCAAACGGTAACTAATGGGGTGCCACTGGGATTGGTGCTGGGGCCTCAATTATTTACAATCTATATTAATGACTTGGATGGAGGGACCACGTGTAATGTAGCCAAGTTTGCTGATGATACAAAGATGGGTGGGGGAAAGCAAGTTGTCAGGAGGACACAATAAATCTGCAAAGAGATATAGACAGGCTAAGTGAGTGGGCAAACATTTGGCAAATGGAGTATAATGTGGGAAAGTGTGAGGTTATCCATCTTGGCAGGAAAAATAAAAAAGCAAATTATTTAAAATGGAGGGAAATTACAAAATGCTGCAGTACAGAGGGACCTGGGGGTCCTTCTGCATGAAACACAAAAAGTTAATATGCAGGTACAGGAAGGCAAATGGAATATTGGCCTTTATTGCAAGGGGGATGGAGTATACAAGCAGGGAAGTCCTGCTACAACTGTACAGGGTATTAGTGAAGCCACACCTAGAGTACTGCGATTAGTTTTGGTCTCCTTATTAAAGGATGGATATACTTGCATTGGAGGCAGTTCAGAGAAGGTTCACTAGATTGATTCCGGAGACAAGGGAATTGACTTATGAAGAAAGGATGAGTAGGTTGGGCCTATACTCATTGGAGTTTAGAAGAATGAGAGGTAATCTTACTGAAACATAAGATGCTGAGGGGGCTCGACAAGGTAGATTCAGAGAGGATGTTTTCCACGTGGGGGAATCCAGAACTAGGGGCCATAGTTTAAGAATAAGGAGTCACCCATTTAGAACCGAAATGAGGAGGAATTTCTTCTCTCCGAGAGTCGTAAATCTGTGGAATTCTCTGCCCCAGAGCTGTGGATGCGCGGTCATTGAACATATTTAAGGTGGAGATACAGATTTTTGAGCGATGAGAGCGAAGGGTTATGGGGAGCAGGCAGGAAAGTGGTTCTGAGCCCAAGATCAGCCATGATCTTATTAAATGGCCAGCAGGCTCTAAGCTTAAGTTTGAGAAAAAACGTGATGAGGTCCTACAAGACGACTTTAGGGAGCTTGGAGCTAAAATAAAAAGTAGCTCCTCAAAAGTAGTAATCTCGGGATTGCTACCAGTGCCACGTGCTAGTCAGAGTAGGAATCGCAGGATAGCTCAGATGAATACGTGGCTTGAGGAGTGGTGCAGAAGGGAGGGATTCAAATTCCTGGGACATTGGAACCGGTTCTGGGAGAGGTGGGACCAGTACAAACCAGACAGTCTGCACCTGGGCAGGACCGGAACCAATGTCCTCGGGGGAGTGTTTGCTAGCGGTGTTGGGGAGGGGTTAAACTAATATGGCAGGGGGATGGAAACCTATGCAGGGAGACAGAGGGAAATAAAATGGGGGCAGAAGCAAAAGATAGAAAGAAGAAAAGTAAAAGTGGAGGGCAGAGAAACCCAAGACAAAAATCAAAAAGGGCCACATTACAGCAAAATTCTAAAGGGGCAAAGTGTGTTAAAAAGACAAGCCTGAAGGCTCTGTGCCTGAATACGAGGAGTATTCGTAATAAGGTGGACGAATTAACTGTGCAGATAGCAGTGAACGGATATGATGTAATTGGCATCACGGAGACATGGCTCCAGGGTGACCAAGGCTGGGAACTCAACATCCAGGGGTATTCAACATTTAGGAAGGATAGGCAGAAAGGAAAAGAAGGCGGGATCGCATTGCTGGTTAAAGAGGAAATTAATGCAATAGTAAGAAAGGACATTAGCTTGGATGATGTGGAATCGGTATGGGTGGAGCTACGGAATACCAAGGGGCAGAAAACGCTAGTGGGAGTTGTGTACAGACCACCAAACAGTAGCAGTGAGGTTGGGGACAGCATCAAACAAGAAATTAGGGATGCATGCAATAAAGGTACAGCAGTTATCATGGGCGACTTTAATCTACATATTGATTGGGCTAACCAAACTGGTAGCAATGCAGTGGAGGAGGATTTTCTGGAGTGTATTAGGGATGGTTTTCTCGACCAATATGTTGAGGAGCCAACCAGAGGGCTGGCCATCCGAGACTGGGTGATGTGCAATGAGAAGGGACTAATTAGCAATCTTGTTGTGCGAGGCCCCTTGGGGAAAAGTGACCATAATATGTTAGAATTCTTTATTAAGATGGAGAGTGACAAAGTTAATTCAGAAACTAGGGTCCTGAACTTAAGGAAAGGTAACTTCGATGGTATGAGACGTGAATTGGCGAAAATAAACTGGCGAGTGATACTTAAAGGGTTGACGGTGGATAGGCAATGGCAAACATTTAAAGATCACATGGATGAACTTCAACAATTGTACATCCCTGTTTGGAGTAAAAATAAAATGGGGAAGGTGGTTCAACCGTGGCTAACAAGGGAAATTAAGAATAGTGTGAGATCCAAGGAAGAGGCATATAAATTGAAAAGCAGCAAACCTGAGGACTGGGAGAATTTTGTAATACAGCAGAGGAGGACAAAGGGTTTAATTAGGAGGGGAAAAATAGAGTAAGAGAGGAAGCTTGCTGGCAACATAAAAACTGACTGCAAAAGCTTCTATCGATATGTGAAGAGAAAAAGATTAGTTAAAACAAACGTAGGTCCCTTGCAGGTGAATTTATAATGGGGAACAAAGAAATGGCGGACCAGTTAAACAAATACTTCGGTTCTGTCTTCACGAAGGAAGACACGAATAACCTTCCGGAAATATTAGGAGACCGAGGGTCTAGTGAGAAGGAGGAACTGAAGGAAATCCTTATTAGACGGGAAATGGTGTTAGGGAAATTGATGGGATTGAAGGCTGATAAATCCCCGGGGCCTGATAGTCTGCATCCCAGAGTACTTAAGGAAGTAGCCTAGAAATAGTGGATGCATTGGTGATCATTTTCCAACAGTCCATCGACTCTGGATCAGTTTCTATGGACTGGAGGGTAGCTAATGTAACACCACTTTTTAAAGAAAGGAGGGAGAGAAAACGGGGAATTATAGACCAGTTAGCCTGACATCAGTAATGGGGAAAATGTTGGAATCAATTATTAAAGATGAAATAGCAGCACATTTGGAAAGCATGACAGGATTGGTCCAAGTCAGCATGGATTTATGAAAGGGAAATCCTGCTTGACAAATCTTCTAGAATTTTTTGAGGATGTAACTGGTAAAGTGGACAAGGGAGAAGCAGTGGATGTGGTGTATTTGGATTTCCAAAAGGCCTTTGACAAGGTCCCACAAGATATTGGTGTGCAAAATTAAAGCACGTGGTATTGGGGGTAATGTACTGATGTGAATAGAGAACTGGTTGGCAGACAGGAAGCAGAGAGTCAGGATAAACGGGTCCTTTTCAGAATGGCAGACAGTGACTAGTGGGGTGCCGCAGGGCTCAGTGCTGGGACCCCAGCTATTTACAATATACATTAATGATTTGGATGAGGAAATTGAGTGTAATATCTCCAAGTTTGCAGATGACACTAAGCTGGAAGGCAGTGAGAGCTGTGAGGAGGACGCCAAAAGGCTGCAGGGTGACTTGGACAGGTTAGGTGAGTGGGCAAACACATGGCAGATGCAGTATAATGTGGATAAATGTGAAGTTATTCACTTTGGTGGCAAAAACACAAAGGCAGAATATTATCTGAATGGTGACAGATTAGGAAAAGGGGAGGTGCAACGAGACCCGGGTGTCATGGTACATCAGTCATTGAAAGTTGGCATGCAGGTACAGCAGGCGGTGAAGGCGGCAAATGGTATGTTGGCTAGGGATTTTGAGTATAGGAGCAGGGAGGTCTTACTGCAGTTGTACAGGGCTTTAGTGAGGCCTCACCTGGAATATTGTGTTCAGTTTTGAACTCCTAATCTGAGGAAGGACGTTCTTGCTATTGAGGGAGTGCAGCGAAGATTCACCAGACTGATTCCTGGGATGGCAGGACTGACATATTAGGAGAGACTGGATCGACTGGGCCTGTATTCACTGGAGTTTAGAAGGATGAGAGGGGATCTCATAGAAACATAAAATTCTGATGGGATTGGACAGGTTAGATGCAGGAAGAATGTTCCTGGTGTTGGGAAAGTCCAGAACCAGGGGACATAGTCTAAGGATAAGGGGTAAGCCATTTAGGACTGAGATGAGGAGAAACTTCTTCACTCAGAGAGTTGTTAACCTGTGGAATTCCTTACCTCAGAGAGTTGTTGATACCAGTTCATTGGATATATTCAAGAGGGAGTTAGATATGGCCCTTACGTCTAACAGGATCAAGGGGTATGGAGAGAAAGCAGGAAAGGAGTACTGAGGTGAATGATCAGCCATGATCTTATTGAATGGTGGTGCAGGCTCGAAGGGCTGAATGGCCTACTCCTGCACCTATTTTCTATGTTTCTATGTTAACTCTACTATAACAAAAACAGAAAATGCTGGAAACACTCAGTCAGTCAGACAGCATCTGTGGAGAGAGAAACAGAGATAACATTTCAGGGCAATTACCTTTTTATTTTACTAATTAGGTGAGCTGGGGTGTTACTGCCAAACTCCGTTGAAGCAGACTTCTATAACGAAAATAAAACAGAGCACTACGTAGAAACATAGAAATTAGGTGCAGGAGTAGGCCATTTGGCCCTTCGAGCCTGCACCACCATTCAATAAGATCATGGCTGATCATTCCCTCGGTACCCCTTTCCTGCTTTCTCTCCATACCCCTTGATCCCCTTAGCCGTAAGGGCCATATCTAATTCCTTCTTGAATATATCCAATGAACTGGCATCAACAAAACTCTGCGGCAGGGAATTCCACAGGTTAACAACCTACGATAGCAGAAACTGCTCAAAAGATCATGAGTTGTTTACTTGGATACCTTTTCTTGCAATAACCTAGAAGATGCTGCGTCGCGAGCCCCTTTTACACCAGCTCCATGTTGACCACTGAAATGTGACCAGGGCAAGACGGTAGAAAACGTTACAGGGTCTTCCAGAGCAAAGTCTGACTTCAGAAATATCTGCAAGATGAGAGGTAAAAGAAATAAAAGAACTAACTTTCAATATTTTTCAGTCCAATAGTCCAGTTTCTATTTAAACAAAAAATAATAGGCAGCTGTGAGGGAGCTGTAGGCCACAAATGAATTAACTGTTAGATGACATTAAATAGCAACAGAACTTACATCTTTGAATTTAAAAATTCATCAGTCCTTTCCCTCTCCAAACACCAAAATATTACCATATAACTTTGCTTTTGGGTGTAGCACTCACTCTGCTGGCTATTTGGTGAGTAGTTGCTCTTTCAAAGTACGAATGGCTAATTTACAATTGATTTAAAGATTACAAGTATAGCAGGTATGCGGTATAATTATTAAAGCCATTTAGAGGGAATAAAGTGTGTGATGTGGTATGTATTGACCATGCCAGATTCTAATTAATAGTGAAGTAAATAATTTTTTTTAAAATTTTTTAAAATGTCCTAGATAGCATTTGTTACCTTCGGTACTTGATCCAAATCTGTTCTTGATTTGTCTGAAATATGAATGCAGTTCCATTAAAATCAAATGATATTATTCAGGTGAATTATCACAGAAATCAAAATATGAATTGAATTGGGAGACAATATTCAAATAATGCAGATATTTATTACAATAAAGTTATTTCTGCCATCCAATACTGAGATATCCATTCACTGGTAATACAAATGCACACAAAGTATCGCTCAAAACAAAGGCCCGACAATGGCGGCTGCACGCCTCCGACCCGTGAAAGAATTGCGAAAGTACCTCCTGGTGCCCAGGCTGTGAAAAGTTGCGGTCTCGAGCCGCGAGGCAATGTGACGGCCCATGTATTCTCGGCGGTGCAGAAGCATACCTGGGATCACATGGACCTGGTCCTCCAATCAATAAGCAGAATTCCATTTCAATCATTTACGAAGGAAATCCCCTAATGATATGCAATGGAATCCCAAAATGTAATAATTATACAATTGACAGAATTGGAATTTTATTCATAAATACCTTCATTCCACCAACCTCAATAAAAATTAAATTTTTTGATAAATTTATATCATTAACACTGTAATCCAGGCCAATATTTGCATAAACTCATTTAACACAGGTACAGTGTATGTGCAAAATTTAGGATATGAAAATGTTTTATTTAACCCTTAGATATCCCCTTACGCTGATGTGAACAGGCCCTGTACCTGCTTGCATTAACGAGAAGACTTGCATGGGAAATTGCTGGCCAGTCCCTTGGCAAATAGCCTAACTCTGTCAGCGATTGCTTTTTCGGGCCCGCGCGGATGACCTTTCAAAGCGCACGGTGACATGCCGCAAGTTCTGGATTTTGCACATGCGCCTGAAGTCCCAAACTTGCGGGGCATTTCAAAGAGAATACGACGGCATAAAAGAGTACGCCATCACAGACACCGCAATTTCAGGGCCAATGAGATTCTCTCTACTATTGCAATACAGTTATACCTTGAGATTTAGCACATGACGGGTAGCGCTATATAACAAGAATGCTGTCGTCGCTCATCAGCACCTGCAGCTCCCTAAACTGCTACCTGAACGAACCTTCTTATTGCTGGACCCTAGACCTGACCGAGGACCTCGAGTTCCGCAGAGCCAACCACAACCTGGCCACGCATATTAGTAAACTGGAGGAGCAGGATCTGTCATTCATAAACAAGCCTCGACCAGCTCAACAAGATCCAGAGAGGAGGGAAAAACACACAAATCTTAAATCCATCACTGAACAACCATTGTGCTGGGACCACTGTTATTTATAATTTACATTAATGATTTGGACTTTGGAACAAGTAACTCTATATCGAAATTTGCATAAGATACCAAACTGACAGTTAAGCGAACAGTGAGGGAGAATGCAACATAATACAAGACGACATGAGAAAACTTGCATACTGGGCAGTTAAGTGGTAAATGAACTTCAACATTAGATAAATGTGAGGTGATACACTTTGGTGGGAAAAATAGAAACATCACCTACACCTTAGAAAATAAGAAACTGAATGGGGTGGAAGAGCAAAGGGATCTAGGATATGAGTGAACAAATCATTAAAAGCAGCATCGCAGGTCAGCAAAGCAATAAGAAATGCTAACAAAGCACTGGAATTTATTTTAGGGGTATAGAATTCAAAAGTGATGAAGTTATGTTAAAATTGTATAGGATCCTACTGTGCATAGTTTTGGTCTCCATACTATAAACAAAACACAGAAGCACTGGAGAAAGTACAAAAAAGATTTATAAGGATGGTACTAGAATGGAGAGATTACCGCTACAGGTTGAACCTCTCTAATGCGGCACCCTCAGGACCTGGCCTGTGCCGGATAAGGGATTTTGCCGGTCGAGGGGAGGTCACGTTAAATTGGACGGTACAGGTACTGATTAAGGGGATATCGGGGCTGGATGGCTTGGGGCTGGGAGTGCGGCAGAGATCGTTGTGCGAGGGAGGGGGGGGAGCGGGCAGTGGATCGCGGGGTCAGGCCAGCGAATGTGTGAGTCGACAGCAAGGAAGGACTTCAATTTGTTCATGTCGGAGCGGTCGGGAATGGTGCCGGACAAGGGAGGTTTAACCTGTATCAGGAAAGATTGAACAGGTTGGGGCTCTTTTCTTTAGAAAAGAGAAAACTTAGAAGTGACCTGATAGAATTCTTTAAAAATTCTGACTAGTTTGAGAAGGTAGATGTGGAGAGAATGTTTCCACTTGGAGAATCCAAAACTAGGGGCCATAAACACAAGATAGTTACTCATCAATCCAATACGGAAATAAGGAAAAATTTATTTCACTAGGGTCACTAGATAGATCCCTAGGATGAGAGGGTTGTCCTATGAGGAGAGATTGAGCCCACACTCTCTAGAGTTTAGAAGATTGAGAGTTGATCTCATTGAAACATGTAAAATTCTGAGGTGGATTGACAGGGTAGATGCTGAGAGGTTGTTTCCCCTGGCTGGAGAGTCTAGAACTAGGGGACATTGTCTCAAGACAAAGGGTCAGCCATTTAAGACTGAGATGAGGAGGAATTTCTTCACTGAGGATTGTGAATCTTTGGAATTCTCTACCCCAATGGGCTTTGGATGCTGAGTCGTTGAGCATATCCAAGGCTGAGAGAGATTTTTGGCCTCTGGGAATCAAGGGATATGGGGATTGGGCGGGAAAGTGGAGTTGAGGTCGAAGATCAGCCATGATCTTATTAAATGGTGGAGCAGGCTCAAAGGGCCTAAATTGCCTACTCCTGCTCCTAATCCTTATGTAAAGTTCTTTCAGAGAATGGTTAGAATGTGGAACTCGCTACCACAGGAAGTGGTTGAGGCAAATAGCTTAGATGCTTTCAAAAGGAAACTAGACGGGTGCATGAGAGAAAAAGGAATAGAAAGATATGCTGAAAGGCTCAGATGAGTTAGATGAAATGGGAGGAGACTCGTGTGGAGTATAAATACCAGCACAGACCAGTTGAGCTGAATGGTCTGTTTCTGTGCTGCATATTCTATGAAATTCTGTGTAATTTAACAACCAAATACCTAATTAAGGCACTAAATTTCTGCTGCTGCAATTATGTGTTATTTTTGTTAAATATAAATATAATTTAAAAAACATGGATCAGTTTTTCATTTGCACTTCATTCATACAATATCACCTAAACGGTAGGAACTTTGACGACACTATAACCGGCAACTTTGACATGAACATCAATGCAAATGGGTAATGGTTAGCGCTTTTTCGTCAATGTAAGCAACTGCCCATTTTAAACATGGACATTTTAAGGGGTGGGAACTGTACTTCAGAGATCATGATCACAGTGGTTTAAAAAGTATAGAATTGTCAAAAGAAAACTTAGGAGCAAATCAAGGTCTAAGAAGAACTGTGGAGGAAAGCTAAAATGAATGGAAAGTGTGTGTGATACTTAGATGACCAACAGAGTTCAAAGGAGCATAAAAGAGAAGAAATATCGTATGATTCTATAAAAGTACAAAGTAAAGTTAAACTATAAAGAGGCAAACAGGTGAAACAAAGGGCGCATGTTAGGAGTTAAACAAAAGGGGGGAAACCAGAGAGAAACACAAGTCAGATGGAGGCCATAAAGGTGTGTTTGGTGTCGGATATTTATGAAGGGGAAACCAGGTTTAACAGAAGAAATGTTGTAATTGGGAACAGGTGGAAACGAAGGCAGCAGCTGAAACAGATCAAATAGTGACTGGGACTCTACAAGTATCATGCAGAAAAACTGAAAACAGCAGACCGGTTGAAAGGACTTGATTTGCACTCTTATTTAAAATAAGCCTGCCTGCTCCCGGTTGCTGAGTGTAGCACAGGCAGCTGTCTAAGAATTAAACAAAAGACTAGCCTGTGTCAGGAATGTAAAAGCATTTTTCCAGATAATGCCTTTCTTTAACTTGCTGCATTCAAACACAGCAGGGCAAACATTGTCTGACTTTTCAAATTCAGACATTGTCTGCACAATAGGTAATCAGAATACTTCACAAATTTCTAAAAATCATGAGGTAACATTTGTCATTTTACTACAGGTACAAGATAAAACTGCTGATTTCCTGAAAAGGATTTTAACACCTGGTCTAACATAGCTTGCAACTCAATATATCTCAACTACTACTTGCAGAAACAGCAGGTTCACAGCATGAAAAGCAAAAGTACTGATTTTTTTTCAAATAATTGATGACGAAACCTAAATGGTCATGTGTCATACCGTGGCTGTGTACAATAGGTGCGAGTGTTCGGTCAAGTCCATCCTTAAGCGGGCATGTTGCCTTGGATTTTTCATGAATCCTTTGTCGCTAAGAATGAGAATCAGGTTAAATGAGATTAAACAATTCCAAGAAACAAAGCTCAAAACATAAATTATTAAAAGGGTAAATACTGTAGATAGTTATAATAATATTAAGTCATTTATTTGGTTTGAGGCTTGAATTACTAGGAAGAATCAGAGTTTAATTTTGAGAAGCAAGCTGCCCTCATCAACTTTGTACAATCTTTTTCAAAACTACTGCTTTGTAAAAACAGTTATAAAATAATGATGCAGGTGGGTGTGTGATTACAGCTAACTAAAGATTAAAAATATAGCAATATCTAGAATCATAGAAATTTGCAGCACAGGTGGCGGCCATTCGGCCCGTCGTGCCTGTGCCGGCTGTTAGAAAGAGCAGTCGTACTTATTCCCACACTCCCTGCTTTTTCTCCGTAACCCCATAATTTCCTCATCCTCAAGTACCTGTTTAACTTCCTTTTCAAATTATTTATGAAATCAGTTTCCACCACCATTTCAGATAGACCATTTCAGAATACCATCAACTCTCGGAGTAAAACAATTTCTCCTCATCTCCCCTTAGATCGTTTGCCAATGATTTTAAATCTATGACCTTTAGTTCTTGACCCACTCGCCAGAGGGAGTATTTTTTCTCCCAATTACTCTAACAAAACCTCTCGTCTTGAAATCCTCCATTAACCTTCTAATCTTCTCTGTTCGAAGTCCAACTTTTCCAACTCCTGCTCCTAACTGAAGTCCCCCATTCCTGGTAACACCCTGGTAAACCTCCTCTGTACGCTTTCTAATGCCTTTAAATCTTTCCTTACGTGTGGTGCTCAAAATAGTCTAAATGGAGGAAAATTCCCCTGCAAGTGATGCAAAAAGCTGAAGTAAAGTTTGTCTTCTACCAGTCCTTACAGAAGTCATATCCTGTAGGTAGGGTGCAAAGTGTTCCTTGGTGATTGGTGGGAGGTAGAAGGAAGGCATAACTTCGGTCTCCATAAAATCCAGTCCCCATGTTTTTGTGAAGAAATCAGATTCCCTTTTAGACAGTCTGGGGTCGTTCAATGCTGCTGGAAGGTTCACTTTGGAATGATAAACAGTCCACCTATGCTGATCTGCCACCACTGATGGGCTATCACATAAACTGCTAGAATCGCCTGTAAAGACAGAATGCATTACTCACATTACAACAAATAAAGAACTTGGAAAGTACAACACAAAGCCAATATCAGAAACTAAAGTCATTGCTGCATTTCAAAACTGCACCTGCGCTTTAACGAACTTTGTCTCCCCACACTGTACCATTCCTCAGATGGGCAGACATTCTGGTTCATGGCCTGTGCCAATGTCAATGGATCTGATGTTAGGAGATACAACGGTGGAAGGGAGCATCACACCTCTGAGCCATGGAGCAAAGGAATGAGCACAATTTACTTTATCAGAAATGATTGAATTTTATTAGTCACTGGGATTATTGCAATATTTGGAAAATAATGAGCGTTAACTTAAAAACTATGATGTGAATTGTGTTGTCACACTACTTCTAAACTAAAACAATGCCATAGGTTACACTGAAACTATCCCTGTTCGTGCACCAGCAGCAAATTTATTAAGGCACTCTGATCATAATGGATCAAAAATTATTTCAAATTGAATAGAGGTAGGCACTCTGTTAGCACAGAGATGTTCTGATCAGATTTCTTGGACAGTTTCTAGATGCAGTAGCACGTAAGCAGCAAGGCAGTCGTGCATCTGATTACAAGTAAAATGCAGTGAACAGCAGAAGAATTGGCAATAACAACCAGAAACAGTTATGAACGAATCTCCAAGGTCAGTGTGGTTTATACTAGCATGTGCAAGTTCAATGGAACAATGTTACAGCAATTTCTAATCTCTTCAAACAGAATTATAGATTCAACAAGTGAGGCTTCTATTAAAGTTTGAGTTCTTCAATCCAAATTCTCTCATTGCTCAAGATTCTGTTCTGCAGAATTTCAAGAACATATAGTCCCTCAGTATAAATTCACATATATAGAATAACCACACTGAATAACTGTGGATACTGCTGTATTTTAAGCATTTACAAATCATACCAAAATAGATGAATGCAGCACAGGAGGCTGCCATTCAGCCCATCATGTCTGTGCTGGCTCTTTGAAAGAGGTGCCCTCTTGTTCCCATACCCTTTGTAAATGTTTCTTTTTAAAGTCTTTGTGAAACATACAGGTTTATGCCTGGAATTCCCCACATCACTGAGTACCCAAAGTTATCTATGAGCAAGTGTTGAGGGTAAATGTCAGACACTGGAGAACGGGGCGCGGGGTGAGGGGGTGAAAGAAAGACAAGAACTAAAATTGGGTTACCTGTTGGTTCCTTGGGACAGACATCTGGCAATGATCTAACGGCTTTAAAGGGTTTTGTAGAAGGATCCATTTCTTTTTTGAACTTTCCATCGCCGCTGCTTGGACGAGGCACTGGTGCAGAACTATGGCTTGAAGCCATTGCATAAGGGCATCCCAAGAAGGTGCCTAGCTGTACAGATACAAAGAAAAAACACAATCAAAAATCACAAACTTGTGGAAAGCAGAAAAGGTGTTTTTTAAATCACCAATTTATCTTGGAGCGAGAGCTTTCCCTTGATAGTGTTTTTTAAGCGCCTGTTGAAGTGTAATTACTAACAGCTGGTTTGAAAGATTTTGATTTTTCTTTTAATTTGGAGAAAATTTAATGAAATGAAATTTATTTTCCAGTATTCTGTTTGAACAAAGAAAATAGGTGACGCACAAGTGAAGCTTGCCTTACATTCCCAATAGGCCCATGACAGCAGCATCAGAGCTGTTTTAGACCAATCCTGTTCCAAGTTTAATACCGCGTGCAAGGATATAAAATAATTTTTCCGAGTTACTGGTCAGGGTCCATCAGAAAATCACTGCCTGATAGGGTGGTGGATAGATTCAATAGTAGCCTTCAAAAAGGGAACTGGATAAATACTTGAAGGAGAAAAAATTGCAGAGATATGGGGAAAAAGCCAGGGAGCGGAGTTAACGGCATCGTTTTTCGAAAGAGCCAGTGCAGATTTGATGGCCCAAATGGCCTCCTTCTGTGCTGTACTATTCTATGATTCTATGTAAGCCACACTTTGAAAATACTAGTGGGTTTACGGTGGTATAGCTCATCACATCAGATATATGAATGGGGAGATTTAAGTGAGATTTGTTAATAGGTTAAGACCTTAAGTCTATGAATAATCGGGATTGTGAGAAGTTTAAAATGAAGGAAATTAGCAAAAATAATATTCTATTTTACTTAATGCAATTGATGTTTGGATTGGAGGGTAGAAGATAAAAACAATGAAGACTGAGTTAGTAAAGGATGTTCATTTTAGTAAAGGATGTTCATTTTCTTCACTGAAGAATGGAATGTTATGTTGGAAGTAAAATGTGCTTCAAACAAACATGAGAAATCAGGCATTATATGATGACAGTCAAAGAGGAGGGGATAAGAGTGAAGAAAAAAAAATGAAGAAATGTTGGTGCTTTGGAGAAATAATGCATGTCCCTTTGTTCTTATTTTAGCTTATTCAAATAATCTGTGCACATGTACACAGTCTAGCCCTCAATTTGGACACATTAGGGAGAACCAAGAGGCATGCATAGAAGTTACATAAACACAGAACTAGGTTAGAAGTCAGGAGGTTTTTCTTTTTATGCAGTTGATGCAGATTTTCTGCAAATGTTCAAAAGGGAACTTAGAAGCAGGAAGAGGCCATTCAGTCCCTCTAGCCTGTTCTGCCATTCAATTAGATCATGGCTGATCTGTACCTTAACTCCATCCACCTGCCTTGGTTCTGTAATACTTAATACTCGTGCCTAACAAAAATTTATCAATCTCAGTTTTGACATTTTCAACTGACCCTCCCAAGCCTCAACAGCTTTTTGGGGGGAAAGACAGTTCCAGATTTCCACGACCCTTTGATGTGAAGAAGTGCTTTCTGACATTACCCCTGAACAGACTAGCTCTAATTTTATGCTCCCTTATTCTTGATTCTCAACCAGAATTAAGAGATTCTCTCTATCCAACCTATCAAATTCTTTAATCATTTTAAATACCTCAATTAGATCACCCCATATCCTTCTATATTCAAGGTAATACAAACCTAGTATATGCAACCTGTCCTCATAATTTAGCTCTGTTAGGCCCGGTATTACTGTATTAGAAACATAGAAAATAGGTGCAGGAGTAGGCCCTTCGAGCCTGCACCACCATTCAATAAGATCATGGCTGATCATTCCTTCAGTACCCCTTTCCTGCTTTTTCTCCATACCCCTTGATCCCTTTAGCCGTAAGGACCATATCTAACTCCCTCTTGAATATATCCAATGAACTGGCATCAACAACTCTCTGCGGCAGGGAATTCCACAGATTAACAACTCTGAGTGAAGAAGTTTCTCCTCATCTCAGTCCTAAATGGTCTGCCCCTTATCCTCAGCTAGAGCTTCTCAAGCGCACAACTGAGATTTTGCACATCAATATTTGTTATCTATTAATCCATACAGCTACTTGTGGGATTCACAGAAGATATTCTCTCAGCTTCATATATGCTACAAACAAAACACAGGTTTCAAGTGTAAAGTGAGTGTTAGACTACTTCGGAGGCTTTTAATCAATGAAGTTGACATTATAATTGGGCCAATTTACTTTCAAATTATTTACAAGGCTGTGAATACAAAATATTACTTGCACTGTAACTACTGAAATAAGTGCAACAGTTCCATATTTACCTATGAGGGAGTCACTTAAAAATAGTGCAACCCCAAAAAGAACTCCAATACAAAGAGACAGGATAAAAGGCCACCGGCGGCCCCAGGTCAAGGTGCAGCTGTCACTTGCAGAACCGATCAGAGGAGTGAAGATCAATCCTAGGATTGGGCTGAGGAACCAGGTGAGACTGCAGTACTGTTCTGGAAGTATTGATGTCAATGACCCTGTTTTTGTCCTTAATTACACTGCAGGGCCCAAATGGCTTGCAGGCACTGGGATTGCCAAAGAGGGGAATAGGGTTTTGGTAGTTAAACTTACCAATGGACAAATCTGCCGCAAATGCGTGGATCAAACTAAAAGGAGGTTCAGCAACCCCATAGAAGAAGCAGAGGAAGAACACGACGTAGAGTTTACTCCACCACAGGTGACCGAACACCGGAACCAAGTGGAGGAGAGCCCAGTCACTGTGGGCAGTCTGAACAAGCCTGAGGCACCGCAAACAGCAGACACTCAGGCCAGCGCCCAACAACCGGAGCCCCAACTCATGCACTCTACAAGGGAGCGTAAACCTCCAGAGAGACTTAACCTCTGATCCCAATAAGACTTTGGGGGGGGGGATGTGATGTCATGTCATGTATTCAACTATCATTGTAACCCATGTATAAGCTGACCTAAGTTTTACACCTTGAGAACATTGACCATAGGGGGCGAACTTGTGGGAGACACTCCGAACCTGGATTTTCCGGTATAAAAGGGGAAGCTCCACCCACCTTCATCACTTGAGGTCTTGGTAATAAAGGTAACTGGTCACAGAGTGACCTTCTCTCAAGTATGCGCCTGGTGTGCATTTAAACTGTATAGTAAGGACATATTAGCAACAAGTTACCCATCCTCTGCCACATAAGAACATAAGAATTAGGAACAGGAATAGGCCATCTAGCCCCTCGAGCTGTGGACTCAGCTCCACTTACCCACCCGCTCCCCATAACCCTTAATTCCCTTATTGGTTAAAAATCTATCTATCTGTGATTTGAATACATTCAATGAGCTAGCCTCAACTGCTTCCTTGGGCAGAGAATTCCACAGATTCCTAACCCTCTGGGAGAAGGAATTCCTTCTCAACTCGGTTTTAAATTGGCTCCCCCGTATTTTGAGGCTGTGCCCCCTAGTTCTAGTCTCCCCGACCAGTGGAAACAACCTCTCTGCCTCTATCTTGTCGATCCCTTTCATTATTTTAAATGTTTCTATAAGATCACCCCTCATCCTTCTGAACTCCAATGAGTAAAGACCCAGTCTACTCAATCTATCATCATAAGGTAACCTCCGCATCTCCGGAATCAGACTAGTGAACTGTCTCTGTACCCCCTCCAAAGCCAGTATATTCTTCCTTCAGTAAGGTGACCAAAACTGCACGCAGTACTCCAGGTGCGGCCTCACCAATACCTTGTACAGTTGCAGCAGGACTTCCCTGCTTTTGTACTCCATCCCTCTCGCAATGAAGGCCAACATTCCATTCGCCTTCCTGATTACCTGCTGCACCTGCAAACTAACTTTTTGGGATTCTAAAAGAGTTTCATGCACAAGGACCCCCAGGTCCCTCTGCACCGCAGCATGTTGTAATTTCTCCCCATTCAAATAATATTCCCAAGGTGGATGACCTCACATTTTCCAACATTGTATTCCATCTGCCAAACCTTAGCCCATTCGCTTAACCTATCTAAATCTCTTTGCAGCCTCTCTCTGTCCTCGACACAACCCGCTTTCCCACTAATCTTTGTGTCATCTGCAAATTTTGTTACACTACACTCTGTCCCCTCTTCCAGGTCATCTATGTATATTGTAAACAGTTGTGGTCCCAGCACCGATCCTTGTGGCACACCACTAACCACCGATTTCCAACCTGAAAAGGACCCATTTATCCCGACTCTCTGCTTTCTGTTAGCCAGCCAATTCTCAATCCATGCTAATACATTTCCTCTGACTCCGCGTACCTTTATCTTCTGCAGTTATCTTTTTTGTGGCACCTTATCAAATGCCTTTTGGAAATCTAAATACACCACATCCATCGGTACACCTCTATCCACCATGCACGTTATATCCTCAAAGAATTCCAGTAAATTAGTTAAACATGATTTCCCCTTCATGAATCCATGTTGCGTCTGCTTGATTGCACTATTCCTATCTAGATGTCCCGCTATTTCTTCCTTAATGATAGCTTCAAGCATTTTCCCCGCTACAGATGTTAAACTAACCGGCCTATAGTTACCTGCCTTTTGTCTGCCCCCTTTTTAAAACAGAGGCGTTACATTAGCTGCTTTCCAATCCGCTGGTACCTCCCCAGAGTCCAGAGAATTTTGGTAGATTATAACGAATGCATCTGCTATAACTTCCACCATCTCTTTTAATACCCTGGGATGCATTTCATCAGGACCAGGGGACTTGTCTACCTTGAGTCCCATTAGCCTGTCCAGCACTACCCCTCTAGTGATAGTGATTATCTCAAGGTCCTCCCTTCCCACATTCCCGTGACCAGCAATTTTTGGCATGGTTTTTGTGTCTTCCACTGTGAAGACTGAAGCAAAATAATTGTTTAAGGTCTCAGCCATTTCCACATTTCCCATTATTAAATCCCCCTTCTCATCTTCTAAACGACCAACATTTACTTTAGTCACTCTTTTCCGTTTTATATATCGGTAAAAGCTTTTACTATCTGTTTTTATGTTTTGCGCAAGTTTACTTTCGTAATCTATCTTTCCTTTCTTTATTGTCTTCTTAGTAATTTTTTGCTATCATTTAAAATTTTCCAATCTTCTAATTTCCCGCTAACCTTGGCCACCTTATACGCATTGGTTTTTAATTTGATACTCTCCTTTATTTCCTTGGTTATCCACGGCTGGTTATCCTTTCTCTTACCGCCCTTCTTTTTCACTGGAATATATTCTTGTTGAGCACTATGAAAGAGCTCTTTAAAAGTCCTCCACTGTTCCTCAATTGTGCCACCTTTTAGTCTGTGTTTCCAGTCTACTTTAGCCAACTCTGCCCTCATCCCACTGTAGTCCCCTTTGTTTAAGCATAGTACGCTCGTTTGAGACACTACTTCCTCACCCTCAATCTGTATTACAAATTCAACCATACTGTGATCACTCATTCCGAGAGGATCTTTTACTAGATCATCGTTTATTATTCCTGTCTCATTACACAGGACCAGATCTAAGATAGCTTGCTCCCTTGTAGATTCTGTAACATATTGTTCTAAGAAATAATCCCGTATGCATTCTATGAATTCCTCCTCAAGGCTACCCCGTGCGATTTGATTTGACCAATCGATATGTGGGTTAAAATCCCCCATGATTACTGCCGTTCCTTTTTCACATGCCTCCATTATTCCCTTCATTATTGTCCGCCCCACCGTGAAGTTATTATTTGGGGGCCTATAAACTACACCCACCAGTGACTTTTTTCCCCTTACTATCTCTAATCTCCACCCACAATGATTCAATATTTTGTTCATTAGAGCCAATATCATCTCTCACAACGGCCCTGATATCATCCTTTATTAACAGAGCTACCCCACCTCCTTTCCCTTCTTGTCTATCTTTCCGAATTGTCAGATACCCCTGTATGTTTAATTCCAAGTCTTGGCCACCCTGCAACCACGTTTCTGTAATGGCCACCAAATCATATCCATTTGTAATGACTTGTGCCGTCAACTCATTTACTTTATTTCGAATGCTGCGTGCGTTTAGGTAGAGTGTTTTAATACTAGTTTTTAAACCATGATTTTTAGTTTTGACCCCTCCTGCAGCCCCTTTATATTCATACATATTGTCCCTTCCTATCACCTTGTGGTTTACACTTACCCCAGTGCTACTCTGCTCTGTTGCCTCCTGCCTTTTGCATTCTTTCTTGGGGTCCTGTTCATCTGAGCTCTCACCCACTCTAACTAGCTCAGAGCCCTCTCCTGGGTTCCGAATATTCCAAATTCCAAGTTGAGGCTTGATTCAGGGCCACTACCAGAAATACTCCACCATGTCCCGCTGGGGTTGTGAGAAGCAGTGATAAGCCTGCCATTCCTCACACAGTGAACTCCTGATTTCTAATGAGTCACAGAGTCTTGGGGCTAGATTTGCGTCAACTTTGCGACCCTGTTTTCGCCGCGATTTAACCCTCCACGGCAAAAACCCGGTCTTCGGGCACCTCTTTGCAGCGGCGCTTCAACGTATTGCCGGGGAGAGATGCGCCGACGTGAAACAATGTGCAACGCTGCGGATTGCGTTATCGTCGTACTTTTGGCACTCTCCGCCACACCCAGTTTAGCGACAGGGTCAAATCTGTCGGTGTAGCCCTGCCAGCAGTGGTAAGTATGAAGAACTGCAAAAAAGATAAGTTAAAGTTTTCATTTTTAAATTATTTTTCAGCGATTTAGTAGGTAAGGGTTTTGTGAATGTTTTTTGCAATTTCCTCCCCTCCCCCTAAGGCCTCTCTCGGTGCGCGACCGGCCTCGGACTAAAGTTGCCGAAACTCATGGTTTGCGCCATGAATCCTTATGCAACCCCGACTTTAGCAATGTGCCCAGACATAAAGGCCAAAATTTATGCCTAAAAACAGCAGTGCAGCGAAAACGTAATTTTGATGTAAAACTACGGTTTTCACTGACAACCGAAAATCTAGCCCTTGGAATTGTAACTCAGAAGGTGACCATTTGGCCCAGCGTGTATGTGGGGGCTAGCTATTCAACTGCAGCAGTCTACTCTAATGACATTTGCCTGTATCCTTGTCAAATACATATCCAATTTCATTGTAAGTGGCGTTATATTGTCTCCCAATTAGTAGCCACTTATGGTGAAGCATTCCATGTCATAATGGCCTACCACGTTCCAAAAAGTTCAATTTTTCCTTTCGTTCTTTGCCCTCATTATCAATTTACAAACCAGCAGAAGCTATTACACTCAAAGTCTTCCACAATTCTGAAAAATTCTATTAGGTCTTCCTTAACCTTCTCTGTTTTAGTGAGAAGAGGCCAGGGTTTTATTTTCCATAACTAAACCTTTTAACTCCCGATATCACTCTCGTGAAGCTTTACTGTACACTATCCATGAATCAAATACAAGTCCTATAATTGGGTGTGTAGAACTGTCATACTATACCTGTGGCCTAACCAATGTCTTGTAAAATTTCAACACTTGTTCTTAGTTGAATGTCAACGCCAACAACTAGTATTTATATAGCCTCTTTAGCACAGTAAAGTGTCTCAAGGCACTTCACAGGAGCATTAGCAAACAACATTTTACACTGAGTCACATAAGGAAATATCAAGGCAGATGACGAAAGGCTTGGTCAACGAGGTAGATTTTAAGGATCGTCTTAAAGGAAGAAAGAGAGGGAGAGGTTTAGGGAGGGAATTCTAGAGCTTAGGGCCTAGGCAGCTGAAGGCACAGGCACCAATGGTGGAGCGATGGAAATCGGGGATACTCAAGAGCCCGGAATTAGAGAAGCACAGAGATCTCAGCAGATTGCGGGGCTGGAGAAGATTACAAGATAGGGAGGGGTGAGGCCATGCAGGGATTTGAAAACAAAAATGAGAATTTTAAAATTGAGGCATTGCTTAACCGGGAGCCAATGTAGGTCAGCGAGCACAGGGCTGGCAAGTGAACAGGACTTGGAGCGAGCTGGGACACAGGCAGCAGAGTTTTGGATGACCTCAAGTTTATGGAATATAAAATCTAGAATCTTATTTGAATATGACTTTTTCTACAAGCACTCTTGCCTTTAAACATATAGGTCTCTGCAGTCAAATATCTGTTCCTCCATTTGTAGAGTATAGATTTTCTTCACTGTTCTTTTTGTCAAAACACATTAATTCATATTTCTCTGCATCTATCACACACCTATGAACCTATTCATCCCACACCTATGAACCTATTCATCCTGCTAACCAGCCTGACCTCCTGCAATCCCTCTCTTCCCCAGTTTCCAATGTCCTCAAATTTGCTATCGTCAGCAAACTTTATTATTCTCTTATCTCCAAGTTATTTATATAAATTATGTTTCAGCAGGGAGATGCCAAGTGGCTATTTCAGTTTCACTCATGTTTTACTGTTGAAAGGCGAGAGAAAAAAGCGCTGAATCCCAGGGTCAGGAACATCCGACAACAAAGTGGACCATTAATGCAAATCTAGAGAAAGAGGGGACGAGGTGAACTGAAAGTCACACGTGAGGAGGAAGACGTATAGGCTGCAAATGATTCCCTGGGCTGTATTGAGAGTATGACTGAATAGTTGCGCCCTCTTTGAAGGGGACTGTCTTACTCTGTTTTAGCACAAGACAAACAGAAACAAGCAAAAACTAAATCAAACTCTTGTGTTGCATTGACTTAAAAGGATAACAGAAAACACATATTTAGCTTAGTGTTTCAAAGAGTTTGTATTTGCACTACCATTTGGCAGCCTACAGTAGTATAATTACAGCTCCATTTTATTTTTAACATCTATACTCCATCAACAGGTAACCGGAAAAAATACCAACAAACATTCAATGTATACACTGTACTGCAAGATAAAAGGAAGTCATATAAATAGACATATGATTTGAATTCAACTTAAGTCATATTGAATTCAACTTAAGTCATAATACTTTAAAGCATTATGACTTAAGTTGAATTCAAATCATATGTCTATTTATATGGTTTCCTTTTATCTTGTAGTACAGTATTTACATTTATGTTTATGCAAGAGTGTATCTTATGTGAAATTATTGCACTGCTGTGTGTTTTTATCTTTCTGACAGACAGAATTCAGAATTACCTTATTACATAGTAATTTACAGCAGAGAAACAGGCCATTCAGGCCAACAGATACATGCTGGAGTTTATGCTCCAGACGGGCCTCCTCCAACCCTTCTTCATCTAACCCTATCAGCATATCCTTTCTCCCTCGTGTTTATCTAAACTTCCCTTTGAATGTATCTATACTATTTGCCTCAACTATTCCATGTGATAGCAAGTTTCACATTCTAACCACTCTCTGGGTAAAGACGTTTCTCCTAAATTTCCTATTGAATTTATCAGTGACTATCTGATATTTATGGCCTCTAATGCTGATGTCCCGAGCAAATGGAAACATTTTCTTGACATCTACCCTATCAAATCCCTTCATAATCTTAAAGACCTATATTAGATCATTCCCTCAGACTTCTCTTTTTTTTAAAAAAAGAGCCCCAGTCTGATCAATATTTCCTGGCAGGTATAACCTCGCAGTTTTATCCTAGTAAACCTTCTCCAGTGCCCTTTTACAAGAACCAAAAACCATTAAAAGGTTCCTTGATGCCTATTATCTTTATCTTTGCATATTGCAACTCAGAAAAGATAGAAAGAAAATGACACTTCGAGACTACTTTACACCAAATTGAAATTGTCCCAGTGTTTGAGAGTAGGCGTTTGTGAACATCCAGGCAGGGTGCAAAAATAACTTGGTAAATTTGTGTACTACCTGTACTCTTAAATAAAAGGGAATTCATCGAACAACAACTCGACAAGTCACATTTAGTATTTAAAAGCACATTTATACCACATTTTACAATGGGCCATTGAAAACAAGATCTATTGGTGTCACCAAATTCATAATAGCAAACAATATAAACATAAATTTATGGTGATTTTTTTATTCCCCTTTTTTAAAGTTATCTTTCATTTCAGAAACATAAATAGTGAGGTTCCTGGGTCAAAGCATACTGGTAAATTAATAATGAACAAAGACAACATTTGTGCCAAGTTAAGCTGTCATAAGATACAGCCAGAGCTTTCCCACGTACTAAGAATGGAACAGTATCATACTGAAACCAGAGCTAGAGGAATAGTAATTTAGCCTTCAGCATATCTGAAATTTACAGTATTAATGGTATAACTGTGACAATGTTAATATTTTATGTAAGCAAGCAATGGTGTATCCCAGAGATCAATGTTGGGACCATTGTTCTTCTCAATATACATATACATCTAGACTTGGGTATGTAGTGCACAATATCAAAATTTGCAGATGTCACACAAATAAGGAATGTAGGTTTGCAATCAACTTCAGGGGGGACACCAATATTAAATCGGGCAATAATTGTCTGATGAAATTAAATGCAGGAGAAAAATGAAGTGATTACATTTTAGAAGGAAGGATAAGAGGCAATATACAGGTTGAACCTCCCTTAACCGGCACCCTCGGGACCTGGCCTGTGCCGGATGAGGGATTTTTCCGGATATGGGGAGGTCATCGGCCCAGGGGGGGGGTGAGGAGAGACCGGCCCGAAGAGCTGGCGTGGCCCCAAGGACCGTGGCTGCAGGAGTTCCAGCAGGGCAACAAGGAGGAGGCAGCCAATCGAGGAGAAAGATTATATTGGTGAGTAGGATTTTGACCGGCTGCATTCTGCGCATGCGCCACCCGGGAATGGTGCCGGACGAGGGGTGGTGCCGGATAAAGGAGTCCCAGATAAGAGAGGTTCAACCTGTACTCTAAAAGTAGAGGGTCAGAGAGACTCAAGGGTTCAGATACAAAATCTTTAAAAATGGAATGCCAAATTGTTAAAGCTGTTTTAAAAAAGCATATGGGGTCTTAAATATGGGCATAGAGCACCAAAGCAAAAACAAGTATTGCTAAACCTATACAAATCATTGGTTATGCCTTAGTAAGAATATTGTATCTATGCAAATCACTGATCTATACTAAACATCAAAGGCTCTGGTAGACAAAGAATACCGACGCTAGGTGAAGCGGCAGCTTTCGACAAACTTGACGTCGGCACCAAGATAGTCAACTATGTCTGATCCATTCACCTTGGACAAACTAAATACAGCCCTGTCGACAACCCAATCTGGAAAAGGTGCTGATCCAGATGGTGTTTACCCTGAATTCTTAAAAGCAATGGGACCCAAAGCGCAGAGATGGTTTACCTCCTTCTTCTCCGAGGTACTGACAACAGGTAAAATTCCACCTATTTGGAGGGAGACTAAAATAATTGCCCTCCTAAAGCAGAGGACGAATACCTGAAGCCTCCAGCTACCACCCGATCTCCTTACTTTGCAAGTTATAAAGTGCTGGAGAAGCTACTACTCCATAGACTAGCCTCCATCATTGAGTCAACCATTTCTAAGGAGCAAGTGGGCTTCCGGAACGGCCGTAACTGCTGGAACTAAGTAATAACTTTAACAACGCACATTGAAGCAGGTTTCCAGTGCCAGCTCAAGACCACTGTAGCACTCGTGGACCTGTCAGTGGCGTATGACACAGTATGGAAACATGGACTGCTGTTCAAGCTCTCCACCCTTTTACCCTACAGAACAATCCATCTTCTCAACTCCATGCTTAGCAACCGATGCTTCCGTGTGTACTCTGGCACCCAGAAGAGCAGTTATAGGATATTCAACAACAGACTCTCAGGGTTCTGTCCTGGCACCCATATTATTAAACGTTTACACCAGTGACCTGCCCGAAACAGAGTCCCGCAAATTTGTATACGCTGATGACATTGCCTTGGTCACACAAAACATGAATCTGTCCATCACCGAGGAGACCCTGACCAGTGATTTACAGAGAATAGAGGCCTACTTCCGCCGATGGCTACTTTAGCCAAATCCACAAAAGACTGACACCTCAACACTCCACCTCAACACCCATCAAGCAAACCAAGCTTTGAAAGTCTCCTTCTGCGGCGCAGACATAAACCATGCCAAAAAATCCTCTTATTTAGGAGTCACGCTTGATCGCACCCGGACATATAGACATCTCCAGAACCTTGGGAAGAAACTAAAGAGTTGGGTCAACTTGATCCTGAAACTCGCCGGATCCACATGGGGAGCAGACGCTCAAACCCTCCGTCCGGCAGCACTCGCCCTGGTGTACTCTACAGCGGAGTACTGCTCTCTGGCATGACCATCAAGTCCGCATGTCAAATCCGTTGATGTCCAGCTGAATTCTACTGAGAATTATCACCGGGACACTTTTATCAACACCAACACCGTAGTTGCCCGTGCTTGCAAATATCGCACCACCACACCTACACCGTGAATATGCAGTCTCCAGAGAATACAACCGCTACACCAGCAAAGACATGCTGATCCAGGCCGACTTGAACAACCTACCACCAACCCGTCTCAAATCATTTTGGACCGTCGTCGAAGCCCTTCAGCGATCTCCCTTCAGCCTTAATGACCGAAGGAGAAATGCTTGGAAGAACTGCGACATACGGAATGGATTCCTTATAGGAGGACCCTACAGTAAAAACTTGAAGGATCAAACCTTCCTCGCAAACAGTGGACAACCATCAACCGCCTCAGAACTGGCCATGGTAGATGCTACCATCTTCTCCATAGATAGAAGATTAAAGCATACCCATCATGCGACTGTGGATGATCAGAATCTGGAGCACATCATTGAGCATTGCCCTCAGGAAATTCGCAGGCAGCCTACAAGATATTCACACAGTTACACTGAAAGATTTGGCTTGGATATCTGACTAGATATTGACATTTGATTTGCTTTGCTACTACCATACGAAAGATGACGACGGCTGGTTAAGTCGTAGTGCAAATATTCCATCCAGTTTTGGGTGCTTTGCTTTATGAAGGATGTCAAGACCATGGAGAAGAAATTCACTTGGATGATATTAGGGATGAGAGGCATATTAGGGTTAAGAGGAGAGGCTAGAGACACAGTGACTCTTTCCTTTAGAACAGAGGAGATCTATGACTACAATGGTAGACTGAGGAGACATTTTTCACAAGTCTCACTGGACCTTTGACAAGTCATGTTATGTAAAAAAAACATTGGCAGAATTCCAATAAATGAATAACCTGAAAATCATTATATTAAAGCCCACTCTGCTGACGCTCCCACACTGCAGACACCACCTAATTCAGCCCAATTAAAGTTGTCATTAAAGTCCATTGTTGTTGCTGAGATTCCGCCATATCTTCTGGCAACCTGCTAAACAACAGCACCGAGGGCTGCACATTACCCATCTTCCACCTCAGCTAAAGGAGATACATAGAAACATAGAAACATAGAAAATAGGTGCAGGAGCAGGCCATTCAGCCCTTCTAGCCTGCACCGCCATTCAATGAGTTCATGGCTGAACATGAAACTTCAGTACCCCCTTCCTGCTTTCTCGCCATAACCCTTGATCCCCCGAGTAGTAAGGACTTCATCTAACTCCCTTTTGAATATATTTAGTGAATTGGCCTCAACTACTTTCTGTGGTAGAGAATTCCACAGGTTCACCACTCTCTGGGTGAAGAAGTTTCTCCTCATCTCGGTCCTAAATGGCTTACCCCTTATCCTCAGACTGTGACCCCTGGTTCTGGACTTCCCCAACATTGGGAACATTCTTCCTGCATCTAACCTGTCTAAACCCGTCAGAATTTTAAACGTTTCTATGAGGTCCCCTCTCATTCTTCTGAACTCCAATGAATACAAGCCCAGTTGATCCAATCTTTCTTGATAGGTCAGTCCCGCCATCCCGGGAATCAGTCTGGTGAACCTTCGCTGCACTCCCTCAATAGCAAGAATGTCCTTCCTCAAGTTAGGAGACCAAAACTGTACACAATACTCCAGGTGTGGCCTCACCAAGGCCCTGTACAACTGTAGCAACACCTCCCTGCCCCTGTATTCAAATCCCCTCGCTATGAAGGCCAACATGCAATTTGCTTTCTTAACCGCCTGCTGTACCTGCATGCTAACCTTCAAGGTCAGACCTATGCTTAGGGTGGGTTATGTGAAAGATCCAGGTTGAGAAGTTGCATACATAGGATTTACATTCACAAAGAAACTAACGCAATAACTCAAAATCAGCATAAGCAAAATATAATTTTGTTAATACTTCCAATTGAGCAATTAAAATGCAAATGGTCATCTAAAGTGCAGAATTACGGAACTACAGGCTGTACTTTATCTCCATTTTTCCCATTTACAACATCATGAAAAAAAAATCAGAGATGGCATCATATGCAATATAAATTTAAATTAATACTTTCATCTCACAAGGTTACATTAAAACAAATAGGATTATCATAGAATCAGAGGACGATACAGCACGGAAGAGGCCATTCGGCTCAATGATGACCTGTATTTCACACAATCAAAACTCTTTAGCATTTTGCAGCAAATAGGGCAAAGGCAACATTAATTATGGCCTTCTTACCTTGTTCAAACACACGCACAAAATTATAATCTAGAAATTGTACAACCAAGTTCTATAAGAGAGCAAAGTACAGTGTTATATTTTGACAGTTTGCTAATCATTAACACTTGTACTGTGAAATCCTTATTTACAATTAGAAATGGTTCAGTTACCATTTGTCTGTAACAGTGGTCATGTCCGCTACTGTATTTGGGAAACAAGCACTCGGATCAAGTGGAGTCACTGTCTTGAGTTATGATGATTCACTGCTTCCACCACGCTTTCAGGTAGTAACTTTCAAAAGGGAATAGGATAAATACTTGAAGGAAAATAATTTGCTAAACTATGGTGAAAGAGCAGCGGGGAGTGGGACTAATGGATAGCTCCTTCAGGGGCACAATGGGTCGAATGGCCTCCTTCTGTGCTGTATCATTGTATGAATAGCTGAAATATTCTGTCAAGATCATCATTCAAATAATCCAAACGCTTCACCGCAAATCAGGAGTAACACAGAATGACGAAGAAAGGTAGAACATATTGAAATCCACTTAAGTGCTTTTGGTGAACAGGTAATTACAGAGCCACAGCAAGAAGAATTATAAACATAAAGTAAACATCACCGAACTGGCCAGCTCAGGCTGGCTGGGCCGAACGGCCAGTTTGTGCTGTTTATTTTGTGTTTCGAGGGACTGCCCGTGATGATGATCTGTATAATACAATCTCCTGAACATTCAGGAATGGCGTTATTCCGGTGTTATTATGAAGGACACAACAGTTAAACCTCACCCACATGAAACTGTAATGTTGGCCTGGCCCTCGCCGCTGACATTGCCCCAAACTCGCACAACAACAAACCCCGCTGCCTGAGGCCTAGGCCGAGCTCAGGCCGGCCCGGAGCCCGCCTCACCAACAGCGGCCACCAACCGTCACCACAAACCGGCCGCGTCGACCCTTCCCCACAGCCGGCCTTTTGCTCGGGTTCCTGACACTAGGCTCCGTTACTCACTCTCACCCCCAGAGCATGAAGACACCTAGCGCCTGCCCGCCTGTTTGTCCCGCCGCCGCTGCAACCACGGCGCTGCCGCCCGGAGCCGGAGCCACCATTGGTCCTCCCAGCCGCCGGCCCGGCCCGGCATACCCCGCGCGGGGCCCAGGCCTGTGGGGGCAGAGGGCGGGGCCTTGTGGGGCAGGGGCGGGGCTTGTTGGGTAGAAGACGGGGCAGGGGCGCGGCCTGTGGGGGGCAGGGGCGGGGCCTGTTGGATAGAGGGAGGGGCAGGGCCAGGGGCGGGGCCTATTGGGTAGAGGGCGGGGCATGTGGGGTCAGGGGCGTGGCATGTGGGGGCAGGGGGCGGGGCCTGTGGAGCTAGAGACATGATCCCACCTGACAGAGAGCCTGGTCCAGCCAATCAGAAAATTCAGACGCAGGCTCAGTCTCACATGTTTTCCAGCACCAGGTCCTGTCTGAGAGTGTGAATGGGGTAAAGGAGCAAAGGGATCTGGGGATATAAATCATCATCATAAGCAGTCCCTCGGAGTAAAGGATGACTTGCTTCCACATTAGAAATGAGTTCTCAGGTGACTGAAGAATCCAATGCGGGACCTACAGTTTCTGTCAGGTGGGGCAAACGTGCTCTTTCTGCTGTCGATGCTTAGCTTCAGCTTGCTCTCAGTGAAGAGACTCGAGGTGCTCAGCGCCTTCCCGGATGCATTTCCTCCACTTTGGGCAGTCTTGGGCCAGGGATTCCCAGGTGTCGCTGGGGATGTTACATTTTTTCAAGGAGACATTGAGGGTGTCCTTGAAACGTTTCCTCTGCCCACCTGGGGTCGCTTGCCGTGTCGGAGCTCCGAGTAGCGCGCTTGTGTTAGGCATGCGGTCCATGTGGCCCGTCCAGCAGAGCTGATCGAGCGTGGTCTGTGCTTCGATGCTGGGGATGTTGGCCTGAACGAGGACACTGACGTTGATGCGCCTATCCTGCCAATAGATTTGCAGGATCTTGCAGAGGCAGCGTTGGTGCTACTTCTCCAGTGGTTTGAGGTGTCCATGTCTCTGAGCCGTATATGAGGGCTTGTATCACTACCGCTCTGTAGACCATGAGCTTGGTGCCAGGTTTGAGGTCCTGGTCTTCAAACACTCTCTTCCTCAGGCTGCACTGGCACACTGAAGGTGGTGTTGGACCTCATCGTCGATGTCTGCCCTTATTGACAGTAGGCTCTCAAAGTATGGAAAATGGTCCACGTTGTCCAAGGCTGCGCTGTGGATTTTGATAACCGGGCTGCAGTGCTGTGTGGTTGGCAGAGGACCTTTGTCTTACGAATATTTAGTGTAAGGCCTATGCTCTCGTACGCCTCGGTGAAGGTGTTGATGGTGGCTTGGAATTCGGCCACCGAGTGTGTGCAGACACAGGCGTCGACTGCATACTGTAGTTCGATGACGGAGGATGGGACGACCTTGGATCTGGCCTGGAGGCGGCAGAGATTGAACGGATCCACCACAGACCCATTCCACATTTGGATCGGGATCAAGTAAGGCTGTGTCATTGCACCAATGCTCTTCTCCATCCTTCCTTGCTGCAATGCTCCATCTCAAATTTGCCCATGGCAAATAAGCTGTGAAGGGCGCTGTGGGAATGCAAGTCTTCTAAAAATGCGCAAGTTGCTTCAGTACAACAGTGATTGATGTCCGCTCATAAATGTAATTTTCTTCACTGGCATTCATCCAGTTCTCAAAATATATTGTGCCCTCCACAGCTGGATCAACCAATGCTTCGCCATTTATACCAGTTCTATGGCTCATTAGCTACTCGTGAACTGTTGAATGATAATTATTACAGGTGCGATGTCATTGGCTTTTATCCGTCACACATCGTGGCGGAGGTGCGGCAAATGAGTGTGCGGAGCCCAGAAGAGCCAAGGGCCCAGGGGCAGCACTGGCCAGCCCACACTGCAATATGTGTGCACACTAGGTCCATGCAGCAGAGCAGGTCTCCAGTTGTCCTGGTTTACCCTTGCCACTGGATAAAGGCCTAGCTCTGTCAAGTCCATGTGGTGGCTGATGTGCAACGGTTACCACGCGTTAAAAAAAAATCGACGCACAGGCATCTTCCACCCCTGGAGTTCAGGACTGCAATATCGGCCCCTCCATTGAAACATCTGTGAACTCATCCCTTTTGGTGTGGAAGCAAGTCATCCTCGTTCAAGGGGCAGCCTAGGATGATGATGTTGCTCCATCTCACCCTTGGCAAGCTCCCCGCTGAAGTGGAGCTAAATTACAGGACAAACAGGAATCTGGTATACATACACAAATCATTAACAGCGAGGCAAGTCAATAAAACCATTAAAAATCATTTCTAGAGGGATAGAATTGAAAAGCAGAGAAGTTATATTCAGCTTGTATCAAACCTTGGGGGCATAGTCTCAGAATAAGGGGCCGCCCATTTAAAACTGAGGTGAAGAGGAATTTCTTCTCTAAGGGTTGTAAATCTGTGTAATTCTCAGCCCCAGAGAGCTGTGGAGGTTGGGTCATTGAATATATTTAAGGCGGAGATAGACAGATTTTTGAGCGATAAGGGAATAATGGGTTATGGGGAGCGGGCAGGGAAGTGGAGCTGTGTCCATGATCAGATCAGCCATGATCTTATTAAATGGCGGAATAGGCTCGAGGGGTCAAATGACCTATTTCTTATGTTTTTATGTTACACCAACAACTTGCATTTATATAGAGCTCCTTCCAGCGGGCCCTGACTGCCTAGGATCCTTGGTGAGTGTTTCCCCGTTCTTGGCCAACAGTGGGGTGGGGCCTTGGGTGTTTGGCCCGTAGGTGACCTTGACTGCGGTGAAGAATCCTCATACATCATGGTTGTCGGCCAACTGCTGTATCTCCTGTGCTTTCTCCATCCACCACCTGTTCTTTAGGTCCCGGGTTTTTTGTTGGACCTCAGCCTTAAGCCGTGACTCAGAGTCTCCTTAATCGAGACTCTGCCTTTGACACGAGTGTTATTGACTCCATCTCGCAGCATGCTACCCGCTACCACCTCAGTGAGACCCCAATGCTGCATGAGGTAGAAAAAGCCATAAGACAGCTTAAAAACAACAAGGCTACGGGTGCGGACGAAATCCCTGCTGAGGCATTGAAGTATGGCGGAGAGGCACTGCTGACGCAAATACACGACCTCATCTCTCTCATCTGGAGGGAGGAGAGCATGCCGGGGGATCTCAGAGATCCAGTAATCGTGACCATCTTTAAAAAAGGGGACAAGTCCGACTGTGGCAAATACAGAGGAATCTCCCTGCTATCAACCACTGGGAAAGTCGTTACTAGAGTCCTCCTCAACCTTCTTCTTCTCGTGGCCGAAGAGCTCCTCCCGGAGTCACAGTGCGGATTTTGTCCCCGACAGGGCACAACGGACATGATTTTTACAGTGCGACAGCTACAGGAAAAATGCAGGGAACTGCGCCAGCCCTTATACATGGCCTTCTTCGACCTTACAAAGGTCTTTGATACAGTCAACCGCGAGGGCCTATGGAGCGTCCTCCTCCGTTTCGGATGCCCCCAAAAGCTTATCACCATCCTCCGCCTAATCCACGACGACATGCAGGCTGTGATCCTTACCATCGAATCCATCACAGACCCAAGCCACGTCCGGACCGAGGTCAAGCAGGACTGCGTCATCGCCCCAACCCTCTTCTCAATCTTTCTCGCCACCATGCTCCACCTCACAAGCTCCCTGCTGGAGTGGAACTAAACTACAGAACCAGTGGGAACCTGTTCAACCTGCGCCGTCTCCAGGCCAGATCCAAGACCACCCCAACCTCTGTCATCGAGCTACAGTACGCGGACTACGCTTGCGTCTGCGCACATATGGAGGCTGAACTCCAGGACATAGTCGACGTATTTACTGAGGCGTACGAAAGCATGGGCCTTACGCTAAACATCCGTAAGACAAAGGTCCTCCACCAGCCTATCCTCACCATACAGCACTGCCCCCCATTCGTCAAGATCCACGGTGCGGCCCTGGACACCGTGGATCACATCCCATATCTCGGGAGCCTCCTATCAACAAGAGCAGGCATCGACGACGAGATCCAACACCGCCTCCAGTGCGCCAGTGCAGCCTTCGGCAACCTGAGGAAAAGAGTGTTTGAAGACCAGGCCCTCAAAACTGCCACCAAGCTCATGGCTACAGGGCTGTAGTAATACCTGCCCTCCTGTATGGCTCAGAGACATGGGCCATGTACAGTAGATACCTCAAGTTGCTGGAGAAATATCACCAACGATGTCTCCGCAAGATCCTACAAATCCCCTGGGAGGACAAGCGCACCAACATCAGCATCCTCATTCAGGCTAACATCCCCAGCATTGAAGCACTGACCACACTTGATCAGCTCCGCTGGCCAGGCCACATAGTCCGCATGCCAGACACGAGACTCCCAAAGCAAGTGCTCTACTCGGAACTTCTTCACGGCAAACAAGCCAAAAGTGGTCAGCGGAAACGCTACAAGAACTCCCTGATAAAGTGCGACATTCCGACTGACATCTGGGAGTTCCTGGCCCAAGATCGCCCTATGTGGGATAAGTGCATCCGAGAGGGCGCTGAGCACCTCGAGTCTCAACGCCAAGAACATGCAGAAATCAAGCGTAGGAAAGAGCGTGCGGCAAACCAGTCCCGCCCACCCCTCCCTTCAACGACTATCTGTCCCACCTGTGACAGAGTCTGTGGCTCTCGTATTGGACTGTTCAGCCACCAAAGAACTCATTTCAGGAGTAGAAGCAAGTCTTTCTCGATCCCGAGGGACTGCCTATGATGATGATGGTGATGATGGCATTTATATAGCACCGTTAACATAGTATCACGTCCTAAGGCGCTTCACAGCAGCGTGCATAGAATCATAGAACGGTTACAGCACGGAAGGCCTTCCGGCCCGTCGAACCCGTGCCGATTCTCAGCTAGTCCCACTCCCCGCCCTTACCCCGTAGTGCTGCAAATGTTTTTCCTTCAGATACTGATCCAACTCCCTTTTGAAAGATAATGAGTCTGCCTCCACCCTTTCCGACAGTGCATTCCAGATCTTAACCACTCGCTGCATAAAATAGTTTTTTCTTACGTTGCCTTTGGTTCTTTTGCCAATCACCTTAAATCTGTGTCCTCTAGTTCTCGACCCTTCTGCCAATGAGAACAGTTTCCTTCTATCTACTCTGTCCAGATCCCTCATGATTTTGAACACCTCTTATTAAATCTCCTCTCAATCTTCTCTGCTCCAGAGAACAACCCCAGCTTCTCCAGTCTATCAACATAACTGAAGTCCCTCATTCCTGGAATCATTCTCGTAAATCTTTTCTGCACCTTTTCTAAAGCCTTAATATCCTTCCTAAAGTGTGGTGCCCAGAATTGGACACTGCACTCCAGTTGAGGCCGAACCAGTGTTTTATACAGGTTCATCATAGTTTCCACACTTTTGTACTTTATACCTCTTTTATGAAGCCCAGGATCCCACAAGCCTTTTTAACTGGTTTCTCAACTTGCCCTGCCACCTTCCAACGATTTGTGCACACATACCCCCAGATCTCTCTTTTCTTGCAACCCCTTCAAGATTGTACCATTTAGTTTATATGTCCTCTCCTCATTCTTTCGACCAAAATGTATCACTTCACGAGTTAAATTTCATCTGCTACGTGTCCGCCCATTCCACCAGCTTGTCTATGTCCTCTTGAAGTCGATTACTATCCTCACTGTTCATAGAATCATAGAATCATAGAAATTTACAACATGGAAGGAGGACATTTCGGCCCATCATGTCCGTGCCGGCCAACAAGAGGCTATCCAGCCTAATCTCATTTTCCAGCTCGAGGTCCATAACCCTGCAGGTTACGGCATTTCGGGTGCATATCCAAGTACTTTTTAAATGTGGTGAGGGTTTCTGACTCTACCACCCTTTCAGGCAGTGAGTTCAAGACCCCCACAATCCTCTGCGTGAAGAAGCTTCCCCTCAAATCCACTCTAAGCCTTCTACCGGTTACTTTAAATTTAAGCCCCCTGGTTGTTGACCCCTCTGCTAAGGGAAATAGGCCCTTTCTAGCAACTATATCTAGGACCCTCATAATTTTATACACCTCAATGAGGTCTCCCCTCAGCCTCCTCTGTTCCAAGGAAAACAAACCCAGCCTATCCAATCTGTCCTCATAGCTAAAATTCTCCACTCCAGGCAACATCCTAGTAAATCTCCTCTGCACCCTCTCCAGTGCAATCACATCCTTCCTGCAATGCGGTGCCCAGAACTGCACGTAGTACTCCAGCTGTGCCCTAACCAGTGTTTTATACAGTTCAAGCATAACCCCCCTGCTCTTGTATTCTATGCCTCGGCTAATAAAGACAAACATTCCGTATGCCTTCTTAACCACCTTATCTACCTGGCCTGATACCTTCAGGGATCTGTGGACATGCACTCCAAGGTCCCTTTGTTCCTCCACACTTCTCAGTGTCGTACCATTTAATGTGTATTCCCTTTCTTTATTAGCCCTCCCCAAATGCATTACCTCACACTTCTCCAGATTGAATTCTATTTGCCACTGTTCTACCCACCTAACCAGTTGATTGCTATCTTCCTGCAGTCCGCAGTGTTCTTCTTCATTATCAATTGCACAGCCGATTTTAGTATCATCTGCAAACTTCTTAATCATACCCATTATACTCAAGTCTCATCATCATCATCATAGGTGGTCCCTCGAACGAGGATGACTTGCTTCCACAAGAGTTCACAGATGTTTCAATAAAGGACCCGATGTTCCCATCCTGAACTCCAATTGAGGGGGTGGAAGATGCCTATGTGTGGATTTTTTTTAACATGTGGTGACCGTTGCACATCAGCCACCACACGGGCTCGACAGAGCTAGGCCTTTATCCAGTGGCAAGGGTTGAGCCAGGACGACTAGAGACCTGCTCTGCTGCACGGACCTCATCATCATCATCATCATCATAGGCAGTCCCTCGAAGTGAGGATGACTTGCTTCCACACCAAAATGGGATGAGTTCACAGTTGTTTCAATGAAGGACCTAATATTCCAGATCCAGAACTACATCATGAAGGGTGGAAGATGCCTGTGCTTGGATTTTTTAAATGTGTGGTGGCCGATTAGGTCTTGGTCCAGTGGCAAGGATTACCCAAGACTAACTGAAGACCAGCTCTGCTGCACAGACCTAGTGCGTACACATATCGCAGTGTGGACTGGCCCGTGCTACCTCTGGGCCCCGCATCCTCATTCGCCGCACTTTCGCCCACGATGTTCCAGGGCCCGGTGCTCCAGCTCTATTTATAGCCCCGAACTGCGGTGGTGTTCCCTTAACAAATCCGTGCTGACTGCCTCGATTAATCCACATCTTTCCAAATGAAAATTTATCCTGTCCTTCAGGATTTTTTCAAATAATTTTCCCACCACTGAGGTTAGGCCGACTGGCCTGTAATTACTTGGTCTACCCCTTTCTCCCTTCTTAAACAAAGATACCATATTATCAGTCCTCCAGTTTTCTGGCACCACACTGTATAAGTTTTGTGTCATCTGTGTTACAAAACAAAATTTAACACTGTGCCACACTAGGAGAAATTAGGGCAGGTGACCAAGGAGGTAATTGTGACTGAAGGTTTCTCACAATGACAATCGGAGCAGAATCTGTAAGAGCACATCCACCACCCCTGTTTTCCTGCTGCTGCGTTAGAAGTATTGCTGGAGGAGGTCAACAGGAGGGACATCTTCTTCCCAGCAAGCAGAAGGAAAATAACCACGCAAGCTGTCCGGTATGAGTGTTCCGAGGTGGTTGAGCGGGTGAGTGCTAGATGCATCGCCACAGGACATGGCTGCAATGCCAAATAAAGTTCAATTACCTTACAAGGCCAGCTTAGGTAAGCCTCCTAATGCATACCTCTCAATACTCTCAGCTTAGCCCAGCACTACCTGTAGCCCCAGCACTCACAACCCTTCCCTCCCCTCCCCACTGGAGGACCAAGTAATGGACATGGTAGTGCATCAGGAGTGTGGTGACTGGGGAGGCTAGAGGACAAGTCCTGCAGGGCTTCCCCCGATCTCTTCTTTTCCTTCTCACCCTCACACACTATGCATGACAAATTGCTACTACTTTCACAAGCCACTCATCTATCTCTGCTTACTCCTGCCACTAAATGCTAATCCTTGTCCCTTTCTTCTATTTCAGGTTCAGAAGCCCAGAGGGAGCAGAGGAAGAAGACAGCAGCACTGCAGAAAAGCAGGTGAAGTTTGACCTCATTCTTACAGACATCAGCTCAGAGGCTTCCATCCGCCTAGTTCAGAGGGTAGGCTGGAGGGGTCTACACGGGGTGACACTCTTAGGGCAGGAGAATGGGATGGCTCAGGAATCAGCTCACATCCAAGCCCTGCTGCTGAGGGTACAGGTGAAGTATTGAGGGCCCACTATAAATAAGATGGCTGATGTCAACTCACATGAAACTTCTAAGTCACTGGGCTGCCGGCAAACTTGTTGGAGAGCACCGTGACCACCAGCTCCAACTTGTGAATTGTATTCGTGCATGACATTGATATTATGCAGTCAGCTATGGATCAAGTGCTCAGCTGTGTGGGCTATGGATCAAGTGCTCAGCTGTGTGAGCACTGCTGGATCTCCAGTGATGGCACCTCTGGTGACAGGCCTGGGAGCTCAGATTGCTACAATCTGGTTCTGGTGAGGCTTACAAAGCCTGAAGGTGAATTTGATTAGCAGTTTCAAGAGCCTCCCAGCTCGTCTGCACTCTGTTCTTGCTCAGAACACTGGGAATGGTCTTGGCTCCATGGAGAAGGCACTGGTTGTCCTCTCTCGGGATGACACCAAGCCTGCTTCCCTGCCAGTGCTGGTGCCCTTGTTGGTGCCAGACAGCCAGATGGGACAAACTTCCCCGCCCAAGCCGAGATTCAGCAGTCTGCCACCAGGTCCTCAATGGCCTGAGTTCTTCGAGATCATCCACCGCAGCCCTCTCAAGCGCCCTCATCGGAATCTCAGCAGCTTTCCACTTCCTAAATTGTAGTCACTGAGAAACCACCTTGCAGGAGCACCAGAATAGGTAAACGAACACAGGACATGCACTAGGAGTTTTGCACAAGTGTGATTTTCAGTTATCCGTGATAAATGATTTGTCAAATCAAGACTGGAGTATTTTGGAGCAATGAAGCAAATGGTCTTTTTTTGGAATGCTGTTGATCTTTATAATCTTAGCAATGTTACAGGAACACCCATAAAGTTATACTGTTTTGCGGTCATTAAAGTGGTGGGTGTAAGGACTGGGACAGGTCGAAGGAGGAAGTGTTGGTGATCCAGGGAGGGGAGGGATTGTTTAGAAGAATCACTCCTCAATAATTTGCTAGCTCACAGCTCTAACAGTTCTCAGTACTGCTGGGCCCTGCTCTTCCTCAGTACCCTCCTATTCCTCATCCCCTTCATCATCTTCCTCCTCTAAAGCAACTCCCCTTTGAAAACGTGCTCTGGCCTGCACTGAAGGATTCCTCCTGAGCTGAACAAACAATAGAACATTTATTTCAAGACCCCACTCCTTTGCTCGATGAGAACTCTGGTTGTTGCAAGGCTCTGATTGCGTCGATGCTCTGAGCCTGTGCTCAGGTTCTTGACAAGTGTCATGAGCCAGTTAGTGATGGGGTAGCCCTTACCCAGCAGCCTGCCACCCAATGACCCAGGTAGAACAGAGTGGATATATTGAGGACTGATGCAAAATGAAAACGACATGACTACAGCTAGGAAACCAGGCATAAACCCGCACAACAGCAAATTTATTGTCTTCCTCTTCGGAAAAATATCAGATTCAGGGGTTAGTAACACCATTCAATTGGCTGTGCACAGTAACCGACCGGGCTGATCACCGTTTGCAAGTTCGCAACAATTCATTACCTTCCCCATGGAGGCTGACCTGTGGTCACAAAGTTGAACATTGTTTCTCAACAGGAACATTCGCTCAGAGTTGATTCATGACAGTGAGGACGCAGAGCTACGTGTACGCAGTCCATGATTCCCTGCACTTACGGGAATCCAGCAATGCGGACAAATCCCAATGCTCTTTCTTCCTGTTTGTCAGGCTCCATGGGCAATGGGGTAACTAGAGGATGTGGGCCCCAATGCAAACATAGATTTTTAAAAATCAGAGAATGACAGGGAAAAGTGCAGCGGCCAGGGAAGACCCCGCACAGCCGGCCCTCGAGTGAGGGGGTCTCGGGGGCCAAAGACGGAGTTCAAGGTCTGGGGGAGCCGGTGTGAGGGGGAGCCGGGACCGGTGTGAGGGTGGGGTTGTGGGGTTACGGGGTGGGGGGGTTACCGCGGAGTCCGGGAGCGAAGCTGAGCCGGGTGCGGACGGCGGGACAATAGCGTTCCAGGCTCGGGCTCTACGATTTCCAGAGCGAGAATGTGGGCGAGATCTCTGTGCAGGAGGACGAGATGCTGACCGTGTACAGCGAGCACGACATCGAGGGCTGGCTGGAGGGGGCCAATAGCCGTGGCCAGAGGGGCCACTGCCCGGCCTCGTACGTGCAGATCTTGCGGACCGTGAGCGACACTGCGCTCGGTGTCGGCACTGGTGCCGAGCCCCCCGCCTCTCGCTATGCCAACGTGCTGACTGGCGGCTATACCCCCACCTCCCGTGCAAACGGGCAGCGGCGGCCTTGGTGGAGATGGTCCGGGGGGGCTGCAACACCAGGCGTCGGGCAGCGGCGATGACGACGACTGGGACGACAACTCGACGGTGATGGACGAGCTGCTGTCCGGGGGCAGGGAAGGCAGCGGCGGATTCTCGGCTTTCGACGGGATGGGCCGTAAACGAGCGAGCACGGGGGCGAAGTTCCCCGTCATCTCGGTGCCCCAAATCCCCGAGAAGCAAGCTACCGGCCTCTTCGAGGAGGACTTCATCTCCAAGCGGAAGGGCTGACCCTGTGGATGAACCACATGACGAGCCGCCTGCTGCGACGCCTTCCAGCACTTCCTCACCTGCAACGACGAGAAGGCTTGAAAGTAGGGCAAGAGGAAAGCCGAGAAGGACGACATGGTGTGGGTGGGGGGGGGGGGCGCAACATCTTCCTGACGCTCAGCACCCCGCACAGCCCCCTCGACCTGCAGGAGGTGAAGAGCAGGGTCGACGGGTTCAAAACTTTCACCAAGAGGATGGACGAGAGCGTTTTCCAGCTGAGCCACACCACCGAGTTCGCGAGGAAGCAGGTGGTGGGCCCCACTTCAGGCGAGGGCCCCATTGCCGCTGCATTGGTGTAGTTACGCCACTGTCCATGGGGAAGATAATGAATTGTTGCGAACTTGCAAAGTGACCTGATTGATCACCGTGTGCACAGGCAATTGACTGGTGTTACTAACCCCTGAATCTGATATTTTTCAGAAGAGGAAGACAATTTATCTGGTGTTGTGCAGTAGTGATGATTACTGAAAATGTTGAGTAACACTGACTCATAGGCAACAGTTTCTAAATATATATATTTTGAAATAATATCCATCATGTGATGTATTTGGCAAAAAAATGCCTGGCTGGCACCTCAGTGTCTTACAGATAATTATGAAATACTACCGTTCTTGACAAACATCATTTTGAAGATTTTTCCACATAACTTGTAGAGCATGAAATATATCCTGTGCGTAATGAAAGTCTTTCTTTCTTGTATTGCAAGCTGGGGTAACTTTGTACAGGCTCATCTTCACATGCATAAACTTGCCCACATGTGGGCGCTTTGTGGATACTCGTATTCGGACAGTAATGCAGTATCAATAACAGGTGATTCCAGAGCTGTTTCTGTGAGTTTCATTGCTGCCACATTGCATCCCCGAGAGCGGCAGAAGTTAATTCTCTGGTCATGTGATTCAATTGGGCTCCAGGAAGTGCTCTTAAAGCAGTGGCATGGAGGGCAGCTAACTCTGCTGTCAAGTACAAAGGTTTCCAGTGCGATGCAGAAAGCAACACTTTTATAAGAACTTAATAGGAACAGGAGTCGGCCATACGGCCCCTCGAGCCTGCTCCGCCATTCAATAAGATCATGGCTGATCTGATCATCGACTCAGCTCCACTTCCCTGCCTGCTCCCCATAATCCCTTATCGTTTAAGAAACTGTCTATTTCTATCTTAAATTTATTCAATGTCTCAACTTTTCTTGCTTCTTGCTGTAGTTTTCTTTAAAAAAAAGGGTTTCTTTTATTTCTAAAAAGTAAGCTATTAAGTTTATTGTAAAACAAAATGCATTTTATGCAACACCTCATCATCTCTCAGAAACATGTCGAAGTACTTCACATACAATAACTGACTTATGTGCACTGGGTGTTGCTGGGTAGGCATAACTTGCATCCGGTGAGGTCCAATCAACAGCAAGGTAAATGACCAATTCATCTATTTCTGGGGGGTGGTGCTGGAGGGAGACACTCCCTGCTCTTTTTCAAATAATGCTCTGGATCCTTAAAGTTCACCTGAACCATCAGAATAGAAAGAGACGTTCTTGGTTTATTATCACATGCAAAGGATGGCCTTCTGACAATGCAACACGCCTTCAATACTGCACTAGAATGTTTGCCTAGATTAAGTGCTTAAGACTTTTGAATAGGCAACTTTCCTACTTAGAGGCAAGAATGGCAACTGAGACAAAGCAAAACTTGAATAGAATAAGTTTCTTCCCCATATATCACACTCCAAAAACATATAGCTCCACATGTTTAAATGGGGCTGCAATCTGTCTCAGTTTGTTTGAGCATATGCAAGTTTCATTTCCTTAATGGTAGCCTTATGGTACATGTTCATTGTAAAATTGTACCACGGAATAAGCAAATAGATCAAGAATATTAATTTAAGGAAAAACAAACTGCAGGGCTAGTACCAGTACCGAAACCGATCACCCACTTCAACGGCATAGTTTGACACTCAGTTTCTCACTATTTCTACATAGCAAAATACATTGTTTGCATCAGCGCCATCTGCAGTTTTAGTGTAGAAGGCTTCAATACTCCATAGCAGATCATCATTAATTAGCCTTCAAACCCAATAGAAATCTGTCAAACATTTTGCTTCAGGGCAAAACTCGTGATGCTGAAATAAACATTACATAATAAAGCTACTTAAACAAAAGTTTAAATGTATCCTCATCATTTCTGGAGAGTAATATTTATGACTAATGGATCTGCGGTGGTTTTTGTAGTAGTTTCTGAATCTTATTGCAGTCCCACAGCAGTCTAAATATGACTGTGGCTTACCCATCACTATAATACAGCAGGTTTACCTAAGCAATATATGAATGACTCAAGGTAAAAATACTGCATACATTATTGATACTGAAAAATACAGGTCTCCTAAGACATAAAACTTAACATTTGCCTACCAAATTCCAAAAGTTACTGATAGTGCACATTACTTAGAGATTTTTTCTTCCATATTTCCATCTTATGTTGGGAGCATATATCAGGAAAAATGTGGTATTTCTGTCTCACTCTCTTCTGGTCCTTGTAGACCTCAGTATAAAGTTATTTTTCCTATCAACCTTTCTTCTTACACAGAATGTACATCACATAAACAGGTCATTTGGCCCATCTAGTCTGTGCTGGTGTTTATACTCCACATGAGTCTCCTTCCATTCCATCTACCTCATCAGCCTTTCAGAACATGTTTCTGTTCCCTTTTCTCTCATGTACTCGTCTAGTTTCTTTTTGAAAGCATCGAAGCTATTTGCCTCAACCACTTTGTTTTTTCCCCCCCCCCTTTCACTCTCATACCTTTTATCTGACCTGTATACTCTCTACTTATTCCACTGTTTCAGTACCTTGCCTGGTTTCTCTATTGACCATAAAGGTTTCTCCTTTATGCTTTAACCACGTCATCCTCAATTTACAATTCTAAGATTATTTCACCCAATATCAAGTCTTCAGTTACTTTCTATGTTTCTATTAGAGTAGAAAGACATGCATTTATATAGCACCTTTCACGACCACTGGATGTTTCAAAGCGCTTTACAACCAATGAAATACTTTTGGAGTCTAGTCACGGTTATAATGTGGGGACGCGGCAGCCAGTTTGCGCACAAGCAAGCTCCCTCAAACAGCAATGTGATAATGACCAGATAATCTGTTTTGGTTATGTTGATTGAGAGATAAATATCGGCCAGGACAATGGGGATAACTCCCCTGTTCTTCTTTGAAATAGTGCCATGGGATCTTTTACGTCCACTAAAAGAGCAGAGCCTTGGTTTAACATTTCATCCAAGATGGCACCTCCAACAATGCAACGCGCTCTCAGCACTGCACTGTCAGCCTAGATTTATGCGCTCAAGTCCCTGGAGTGGACTCGGAGTGAGAGTGCTACCCACTGAGCCACAGCTGACACCCAACATTTAGTGAATCATAGCTATATCTGCATAAATGAAAAACATGGAACTTTTTTTTTAAAAGTGCAAGATATTCAATTGAGGTGCTTTGCTCTTTGGGGACCACACAAAACCCCCAGAAAGCTTTATGGTTTTAAGAGCTTCCTTTTAAATTTATATGTACGACTCACTTTCGGTGCTACATTCCACAAATCTCCAATCATCATAGGCAGTCCCTCGGAATCGAGGAAGACTTGCTTCCACTCTTAACGCGAGTTCTTCGGTGGCTGTACAGTCCAATACGAGAACCACAGTTTCTGTCACAAGTGGGATAGTCGTTGAGGAAAGGGGTGGGTGAGATTGGTTTGCCACACGCTCTTTCCGCTGCCTGCGCTTGATTTCTGCATGCTCTCGGCGATGAGACTCGAGGTGCTCAGCGCCCTCCCGAATGCACTTCCTCCACTTAGGGGGGTCTTTGGCCAGGGACTCCCAGGTGTCAGTGTGGATGTTGCACTTTTATCAGGGAGGCTTTGAGGGTGTCCTTGTAACGTTTTCTCTGCCCACCTTTGGCTCGTTTGCCATGAAGGAGTAATTGGCGTGTAACATTATTTGTTAACTTTTATTTCCACCTGAAACTATCTTCAATTAGCAAATGCACCACTGTCAAATATAAAGGACATTAATAAAGACTTTACAATAAAATATAAACAACTGAGGATCGAACATTTAATGCACTCCTTTCTCCCCCACACCCTCCTTCCCCCAAAAAGGGCAAGACCTGATGGAATGTGGACTTATGTCTCTTACAAGAACTACAGCAATATTGAAACCAAGGTATTGGCAAAAAAACAGAAAATGTGGTCCCATCACTGGTCTGGTCAGATCGAGTGTATTTTGATAGAATATGTTCAGTGATGTTTTGGCCCTTTTGGTGACATGCAGTAAAATTAGAGCTTTGAACATAAGAAATAGGAGCAGAAGTAGGCCATATGGCTCCATGAGCCTGTTGCGCCATTCAATAAGATCATGGTTGATTTTCTGCAGCAACTCTACTTTCCTGCCCGATCTCCATATCTCTTTGATTGCCTTAAGTGTCCAAAAATCTGTTGGTCTCAGCCTTCAATATTCTCAACGACTAAGAAGCCACAGGCCTATGGGGTAGAGAATTCCAAAGATTCACAACCCTCCGAGTGAAGAAATTTCTCATCTCAGTCCTAATTGGCCGACCCCTTTTCCTGAGACTATGCCCCATTGGTCTAGACTCTCCAGCCAAGAGAAACCGCCTCTCAGCAACTATCCTGTCAAGCCTTCTTAGAATCTTATGTTTCAATGAGATCAACTCACATTCTTCTAAATTCCATACAGCATAGGCCCATTCGACTTAATCTCTCCACATAGGACAACTCCCTTATCCCAGGAATGAATCGAGTGAACCTCCATTGTACTGCCTCCAAAGCAAGTATATCCTTCCTTAGGTAAAGAGACCAAAACTGTACACAGTACTCCAGGTGTAGTCTAACCAAAGCCCTATACAATTGTATCAACTTCCTTACTCTTGTACTCCAACCCATCACACTAAAGGTCAACATACCATTTGACTTCCTAATTGCTTGCTGTACCTGCATGTTAACATTCTTTATGTACAAGGACACTCAAATCCCTCTGAATATTGGCATTTAATAGTTTCTCACCATTTAAAAATATTCTGTTTCTCTATTCTGCCTATCAAAGTGAATAACCGTTGCCGCTGAACAGAACAGTATTGTCCATTAGAAACTGCCGACTAGCCAGGGGCATGGCTACGCAATGGCGCTACTGTTTTAGCCACATGCATTGATTTTAATAGAAGACAGCTTACACACAGTACAGGTAAATGTCTACCACCATTCAGTGCAAAATTTCACGAGAATCCGGACATGTATTTAACACACAGGACATCTTCAATCACCTTCTGGGTTTTCCTTCAGTTACGAGCGGTACTTCGACTTCAACAAAATGATTGCCGAGAAGGTTGACTCGCCAGAGATGCATCAGACCTGCCCCTGCTCTCCATCTAAAACACGGTTGGTTGCCGCTCGTCCTTTGCCATGGCATGTCCTGTTGGAGCTGCTCATTACAAGTTTAGATTGCTTGCTTTTGCTGGCCTGGAGCTGTTATTCTTGTAGGTCAAGTGGACCACGACAGTCGCTCCGCCTCCACACACTGTTGTTGGTGTTTCCATGGTGAAGTGCAGCATTTTCACCCCTGTTACGCACTATTTCAGCAGATAACCTATAAATAGCAACTGAGGAAGTAAATCACACACACCATCATAAAACACACACTGATTTTTGTCTTACAATTTTAGCAACACTCAAAGATTAAAGTACACACATACACCATGCAAATCAGTATGGAGATCACTTGCCCAAGAATGGTTTCTATTACTTTTGATTTACTAATCATAAATCAATAATATAATTAACAACATCTGGATTCTCAATAAGCTAATGTGGTTATTGGACAACACTGCTTCAAACAGAAATGGAGAGGGTCTTGTGTTGGTAAAGTCAATACTCAGACCAAAGGTTTGCAGGTGTCCAGAAAGATAACTAAAGCCTGGTTTGAGCTTGGTTGAAATTATGTAATAGACCAAAGATGGCAAGGTCAGAGTGGAATAGAGTGAGGGAACAGTTGAATTGGCCAGCCACAGGGAAGGCAGAACCATATTTGCAGGCAGAACATAAGTATTTGGAAAAGCAGTCACCTATTCTCTCCCCAATGTAGAGACCGCACCATAAGCAATAAATATAGTATACTAGGTTAGAGAAAGTACATGTAAATTACTGTCTTCCATGGAGGACTGTTAATGGTGTGGGTAGAGGAAATGATTCTGCCAAATATCGTCTGAAAACTACCAAAATGACGAGGAATTTATCTAAGCGAAAGGTTCTTGGCTTTGATGGTGTGAAATCCAGGTGACAATGTATTAAAATCGTCACTACAGAATAGCCAGCAAGATAACCAACCATTATCTCCCCACCAAATTCACTCACTGGTGTAATCTACCAGAGATTCATTTCATGAAGATGAATGGAAAATAAAACCCCCAAATTTCATCTCAGTAATATACCAAATGATGGTAATGTAGAAATCTTACAGCATTCTCCTTTGAGCTTGATGCCATCTTCGGCACACAATTTTAACAAGAGCAAAAGGCAGTGCAATATCTGGAGCAAAACTACTCTTAATTATTTAATACTTCCTCTAAAGACCGTTTATTTGTTGGAAGAGTGTGGGGACTTTCTGACCCCTTATGCTTTGTGTACTTGGGTGGTAAAAATAAATCTAATCCGCAAGCTCCTTAAAAATATAAGTTAAGGACCATAAATTATCTACAAACAGCCATCAAGCACAGCCTGTTATAACAACCCTACTATACCAACATTCAAACACATTTGCTGACCCTTGCTTACAAAACTTGACAATTGTATTCAGACACCATCCCTGCCTCCAGCTGGAGATGGTCAGGTCCAATATTTTCAACTTGGTGTCCAAGTCTCAAGATAAGCACCGTACAGGTGTAGCTAGTTGCATGAATTACCACCTTCCATTGCATTATTTCACAGAAGCATCCATTTCCACTGTTTAATGAATACTATGTCAAATCAGCTACTAGAAGATTCAATTAAGCAGCACAGATTGACTTGCAAGCTGATTTTTGCCATCTCAAGACAACTCCCCACAGACAGGCCCAGTGGAGTTCAGTATATAACTGCAAGAGAAGACCGCCTTGTTGATCTTTGATGGTTAAGGCAGCAGCAGCCATAAGAAGTGCCAAACCAGATGTATTTACCCAATAGAAGTGTCAAAGTTTAATATTCCAACAGGAACGAATAAACATGACTGCAATTGTGTTTTTTAAATTCATATATTTATATAACAGAGAATCACTTATCAAATATCTGCTCAAATAGAATTCATGAATTAGTACTGAATCCACATCTTAAACCCTGAGACAGTATAATGCACTCACTGTCAGTGTAATACACCAGAGCTATAAAATGTTGCATTACAATTAACTGGCATGTAGTGGCCACATTTACATTTGTCCCTTTTTTTTTGCAGTGGGTGCAAATGGAGGGGTGGGGAAGTAGGTGAGAGAATCGAAAAAGGTAGAACACAAAATAAAATTTATAACAAATAAATCAGCTCAAAAGTGAGATTCTTTTGACTACCTCAGAGTCAGTAAACCATCTCAATTATGATAACAAGGAGTTAGTTAATATTTAGTTCATTAACATCAATATCCAGCTTTTTTTCCTCCATAATAAAAAGGTTTAAGATAATATACAGTAAACTGAATTAAAAACCAGCAATAGTTTTAAAAAGTGAAAAGGGACAAGATATCTTCGCTCAGGGTACAATTTAGGTGGCCAGAATCGGAGAGCAGTTTTGCACATCCCTATATAATATTACTTCACAAAATCAAGACTTTATAAGTTAGCATTCCACATATGCTAAGCATCCCCTACAAACATCTAAAACTACATACATTTCAGGCAATAATTTAGTACAAAAGATCCTACAGAACTTGAAAGCTGCAATACAGTAAAATAAGCCAGCTTCACACATCCTTAGTTACTGGTGAGAAACAGGAGTTTAGCAGGTGAGCTTGTGTAAACAATTAATGATATTCAAGGTGGTGTGCATTTTGTAAAACAGTGGTGCACCTTTATCACTGTGGTAGCACATCAGACATTATTTTGGCACAAGGGCATGAATCACTTTCTTTTACCAATATGTTAAATGTAGACAGATGCACAGAGCTAGCTTTATGCTATTAAATTACAGTGGCCCGTTATTATTTCGTAGTAAACAGTTGAAAAATATTTGATGCGCCCAATTCACATCTTTTCTTACCTTCAGCCTGCTGATAGTGAACAATAAAACACGTGAGGCTTAGTGAAATTGCATCTACCTTGGGTCTCAACTGATCAAAATCCTTTGAAAGTTACCTGTAATTGAACTCTGCTGATATTCTTTTGGAAGCCAGAGACACTTATTCTGCATGAGACAGAAAAACTACTGGCTCCTTTACAGATACTAAAAGTGCATCGCAATATCTTTTTAATGATAGAGCAACGTAATAAATCAAATCTTATGCTCCTAAATTTTAGGATTCCATTTTTTTCCGAATAGTGTTGAAACAAGGTATATTTTACTGGATCATACTGCAGCTTTTATGACTAATAGAATATCTAGTCAACTTGCATTAGATTTATTCAGCCCATTACAAATTAGGTTGAATCAGCTAAAAATGCTTCAATATTTTATTTAAACAACACAAAACTTCAAATTTGTACTTGGTATTTGCGAAGAGCTCCAAAATAACATAGTTGTGATCTTTTTAATATTTGGGCAAGAGGTTTCTGTATTTCAAAATACTTGTATTTAACAAATGCAAACTTATCAAAACCGGTCTCATAGGCAACATCACAAAAAGATCTCTTTCCACAAGAAGAGCAATACACAATTCAGGTTGTGTTCCAGAACAGACAAAATCCAAAACCCATGGAATTCAGTATAGAAAACTAGCTTATAATTCTGAAAGATATCAAATGTCTTTCTACTATCTGTTCTCCCCAGCAGTTAATAAAATTGTGTCTTAATCAAGAGGTCCCTGGAAAATAAGTCTAACATATCCTTGTTCCCCAGTGAGCTGAGTGGAGCAGAAAGGACAGGCTGCGTGGAAAGTGTGAGTGCCATGAGGAAGAGGGATTTGGGACCAGTAGGTGGTAGTCTTTTCTGAGCACACGTGTCCACAAGGGCTGAAAGCATGAGTTGGAGGTCCTGCATCAACATAAAATCCAGCCTCACTCCCTAGCCACAGAGGAACATATGGGCCTAGTGATCGGCACATGGGACATTCCCTCTCTTTTCCATCTCTCTCATCCTTGTTTCCCCAGTTATGATAGCCATGTACATGTCCACAATTAAGATACACCCATGGTTGCTTCTCATCCACATCTTTCCTTTTCATACTGGGGAAGGCAAGTGTATTAAATCCAACTGGACATTGTGGCCTGGCTGCATTGATCTCCTGACGAAGGGCTTCCAGGTGCTTAACGGTCGGAGTATGTGCAAGTCCCTCTGCAGTGCGCCAGAGTAGAGTCGCTCCACAGAGATCTATTAAAGAACCATCTTGCAGTACATTGGTTTCATTTTCAACCTGTGGGGCAAGAAAAAAGGAATCAGATGTATGTATTATGGCAAATTACTTTTGCTGATCACACTAAGAAACAAATATTCCGTTTGTAAATGTCTGAAATTAAAAGGCGGAAGAAAAGTAATCTGGGCTAGTGAACAACTTCAGTAATAAGAAACACACAATGGTATCCCAGGTCGTAGTGCGTTGGCATACAAGGGACAGGACCTGGGTTTGGCTCCATGAATCCCAGATCCACTAAGGGGAAAGCATGGGTTGGAGGAGAAAAGGATACTCAAAAGTTTGAGGACAGAGGAGCTGCAGTTCCTCACATACTTCCCAGAACAGTTTTGCAAAGGGCTCCAAATCTATCCACTCCTTCTGTAAGGGAATGGCATACAACAGATATACTTTACGGTTCTGGGAGAAAGCTGTGCAGGGAAGAATTTTAAAAAAGAATAAAAAGTGTGGTGGCCGACTTTGAACAGAAATTTTTCATTTTTCTTCTCCTGCAACAATTTTCTGCCCTGAAGGCATCAACTCTTGCAACTTCATGGGTACTAAGTAGCCGCAGATACCTTGCCCAGGTTGCCTTTATTCACTTATAAGCCTTGAAGAACAAGTTTTGGCAGCTATTTGACTATAGGGGGAAAAAAGAATCACGGCCAAGCTCAATATAGGCCTGATCTGACATATATGCACTGCCAACAATTGTGACTGAATAGCACTCTGGAAAGAAACCGTGTTCGGACTTTACCCTCTTGACTGAACCTGATCAGAGTATCCCTTCAATCATCCTAGTCGAGGTGGGCTAATTAATCCCAGGCAAAGCAAGTTTAATGGAATTGTTGTTAATAGAACAAAAAAGTACTTTAATCAAAGCAGTGCTGAGTTGTGTTTTGGTCAAACCTTTTGTGACAGCCAACTAGAAAACTTAGCATTCACACTGCCCTCTGATGCTAGAGTAAGTCTCAATCTTATCTGTAAAGACCCAGTAAGTCCCAGGACTAAGGCAATTTCATTTATGGCAATTCTACCACCAATCTGTAAACATATATAGATAACTAAATATAAACATAGAATGCAGGAAATCTCAGCGGGTCAGGCAACATCTGTGGAGAGAAAAACGAAGTTAACATTTTGAGTCGATGACCCTTCGTCAGAACCCGCTGGGATTTCCAGCACTCTTATTTGCATGTTTTTATTTCAGATTCCAGCATCCGCAGTATTTTGCTTTTGTATTAATAGATCATTAAAATCAGGAGTGCGGTAATTCAAAAACAGCAGTTAACACTTTACTAGCATGCATTAGTTGAAAGTGTCAAATCTCAACTTTCGGCATCATAGAAAGGGAATCATGCAAAGAACTTGATAAGTGAATTGTACCACTTTTGTTCCGAGTAGGGAATAGACATACAATCATTCCAATACACAGTTGGTTCAAACAACTTGTAGCAAATAAAAAAGGACTCTTATAGTTCCCAATGGATTGGAGTTCTTGATTTTAAAATACAAAGTTATCATAAAAATGTGCAGATTATTCAAGTTTTAACTGCAGACTTCATCAGGTCAATGATTCTATAAAAAAGTCTCACAATTCAAGTGTCAATATATTTTTGAGAATGCTCCTGGGACCTTACCATTCGTCCTCGTTGTTGTGCCGACCTAGTTTCTCTCAGGGTAAAAACATTGCCACAAACAGATATTTCTCTCCAGACTCCTGGCTTGGAATCTTCTGTAAAACCAAGTCTTGGATGCATAACAAGGACGCCATTTGTGGTTAAGCCATCCATTTGACCATCAGGCGTTTTCCATTTGGCAGCCTTCTCCTGAAAGGAGGTGGAAAAAAAATTAAGCTTGCATTGGGGCAAAAGCATTTCGAACCCAAACACATTGCAGTCAACAGCTTACTTTCCATCTGACTTACTCCAAGGAAAATATTCTTAAATGAGTCAAATCCAGCTGCATATATCCTGGCAGTGTAGGGAAGATTCCTTTCGCATATAATACGACATGCAAATCGGGATATGGTGCTCTGAGCGGACTGAGTGTCGGCATTACTCTGACTTCCAGGTACAGTGTCGGTCACCACAAAATCAATCGGGCTTTCGGTTGAACGGCCAATCTAACACAGAACAACAAAAATATTTTTGTTAAATATAATTCTCCCCATCACCATAGTCTTCTCCAGTATCATTTAGAAAACTTGCTGGTGTTAGATGGTATTGACCAATATGCAAGGTCACTAGATTATCTCTAAATAGTTCATATACTGAAATGGAGTGGTGGGGCTGAAACTTAATTGAGTACTCAGTTTTCCTTAAATGTTTGAGTGGGGAGAAATCATACTTGGACTGGGGAGGTGGACTGGGAAGTGTAATATATTAAAAATAAAAATAGACAGCTACTAACCAAAAGCTAGTACACATCTCAAATTGTCATTTAAAAAAAGCCTACAAATATTGGAAATTAAACAGGATTGAAAATGGTGAAAATATACAGCAGGAAAATCAGCATCTGAAAGAAAGACAAGTTACATTTCATAGAATCCTAGAATGGTTACAGCACAGAAGGAGGCCAGACCCATCGAGCCCGGGCCAGCTCTCTGCAAGAGCACTTCAGCTAGTCCCACTCCCTCGCCCTTTCCCCGTAGCCTAAAGGGTACAATTCTAAAGTGGGGTGCGTGAACAAAGAGACCTGGGGTATATGTGCACAAATCATTGAAAGTGGCAGGGCAGGTTGAGAAAGCGGTTTAAAAAAAAAAAGCATATGGGATCCTGGGCTCGACACCATCCAGGACAAAGCAACCCGCTTGAATGGCATTCCATCCACAACCTTAAACATTCAGTCCCTCCATCACCGACATACCATGGCTGCAGTGTGTAACATCTACAAGGTGCACTGCAGCAACTCACCAAGGCTTCTTCGGCAGCACCTCCCAAACCCGCGGCCTCTACCATCTAGAAGGACAAGGGCAGCAGGCACATGGGAACACCACCACCACCTCCATGTTCCCCTCCAAGTCACATACTATCCTGACTTGGAAGTATATTGCCGTACTTTCTTCGGCGCTGGGTCAAAATCCTGGGACTCCTTCCCTAACAGCACAGTAGGAATACCTTCACCACACGGACTGCAGCAGTTCAAGAAGGCGGCTCACCACCATCTTCTCAAGGGCAATTAGGGATGGACAATAAATGCTGACCTTGCCAGCGACACCCACATCCCATGAATGATTAATAAGAAAATATAGGCATAGACTACCAAAGCAAGGAGGTTATCATGAACTTTTATAAAACTAACACTGGTTTAGCCTCAGTTGGAGTATTGTGTCCAATTCTGGGCTCCGCACTTTAGGAAGGATGTGAAGACCTTAGAGAGGGTGCAGAAAAGATTTACAAGAATGGTTCCAGGGATGAGGAACTTCAGTTATGTGGATAAACTGGAGAAGCTGGGATTGTTCTCCTTAGAGCAGAGAAGTTTTAGAAGAGATGTGAGAGAGGTATTCAAAATCATAAGGGGTCTAAACAGAGTAAAGAGAAACTGTTCCCATGGCAGAACGGTTATGAACCAGAGGACACAGCTTTAAGGTGATTGACAGAAGAACCAAAGACAACACGAGGAAAAACTTTCAAAAGGGGAATTGAATAAGTAGGTAAAGTGAAAAAAATTGCACGGCTGTGGGAAAAGGGCAGGGGAGTGGGACTAGCAGAAGTGCTCTTGCAGAGAGGTGGGTATGGGCACAGCGGGCCAAATGGCCTCTTTCTGTGCTGTAACCATTCTATGATTCTATACGATTCTAACTCTGCAAATATGTTTTCCCTTCAGGTACTTAGCTAATTCCCTTTTGAAAGCCACGATTGAGTCTGCCTCAACCACCCTTTCAGGCATTACATTCCAGATCCTAACCACTCGCTACATAAAAAAGTTTCTCCTCATGTTGCATCACCATAGATGAACTTATTCACAGACTTCATAAACCAACAACTTGATCTGGATAATGTTCAGGTTATACAACTTTCTGGAATCTTTCATAGACTCTTCCCTGGAAGTGCAACCTGCTGTACTTCAACTGCTTGATTTCCAACCAAAGACAAGTGGGCATTGGAGCTATATTCTCTTTGACCTTGAACTCTTGTGTGTCAAAATCAAACTAGATCTGATTTCACTGGTAGTATGCAAGGAATCAAACACTCAGATTGTTTTCATGCAACATAAATGTTACAATTTGAAAGTCTCCCCAATCTTTCATCCCAGAGATGAGAAGGGTGTCCTATGAGGAGAGATTTAGTAGATTGGGCATATACTCTCTGGAGTTTAGATGAATGAGAGGTCATCTCATTGAAACATACAAGATTCTGAGGGGGATTGACAGAGTAGATGCTGAGAGGTTGTTTCCCCTGGCTGAAGAGTCTAGAACTAATGGGCATAGTCTCAGGATAAGTGGTTGACCATTTAAGACTGAGATGAGGAGGAATTTCTTCACTCAGAGGGTTATGGAATTCTCTACCCCATAGGGCTGTGGATGCTGAATCGTTGAGTATATATATTCCAAGGCTGAGACAGAAACATCTTTGGAATCTAAGGGAAATCAAGGGATATGGAGGTTGGGTAGGAAAGTGGAATTGAGGTTGAAGATCAGCCATGATCTTATTGAATGGCGGAGCATCCTCGAGGGGCCATATGGCCTACTGTTGCTCCTATTTCCGATGAACTTATCTTCTTTCTATTTGTGCTCACAGCAACAGTGCAGTCGATAGTCAGGTTCATGTCTTGCATGAATTGAATCTGATACACTGTGCATGCAGTGAATAATTAACAATTATCTTTTCCTCGTTATTAGTTAAAAAATGTATTAGATGTCCATTATACTCAACATCCCTATAGATCTGGAAAAAAAAATGGACAGACCACATATTTCTGACTAAACTACAAATCACAGTTATTGTAAGATAAATTTATATAGAAGTAAAATAAATGAGCAACTTCACCAGTAATTTCAACAGTGAACACCAGAGTAAAGTATTTTGAAATTCTTGGAGTTCTTTTTCAGATTCCTTCAATCAAGTCTTATGATGCTACGTTGCCCCCCCCTCAGAGTTTCATCTCATCAGTGACATGGACAACCGTGAACTAAATATATACCAAAAAGCTGTAGCAGATAATCTAGTTTTGATAGCGTCCAATGCCTCTGATCAAAAGCAGGTCTTTCACAATAGACAAGCACCTTTGATGAAACTGAAACGTCACAACATCCTGGTAATCATTACTTGTTATTCCCAACACCTGGGTGTGGGGCGGGGGAGCAGAGAAACAACTATCTTCATTATCTAAGGAGTTGCTAATTACATCTGGCATACCACACCCCTTACAAATGTCAGAAACCAGAGAGATGTTCTGTGCCATGAACATGTAGTGCCTTCAATCAAAGTTGTGTATTGGTCTACCTACAGGCTCTTAAGATGAAAAGGACAAAGGAAATCTTAACTGCAGCTAGGCCTTCCATATTAAATGTTTCAGCCCAGTTAATTCATATGAAAAGATAGAATATATATATTTTACATGATTCAGGACTGAGCCAGTGTCTGTCATACATAATAACCCCTATTTGCTATCTCCAACCTTTGAGAGTTTGGAACTGGTCACTTATTGCATAACGTTGGAAGACAATGCAAGTAACATTGTTGGGTATCATCATCATCATCATAGGCAGTCCCTCGGAATCGAGAAAGACTTGCTTCCACTCTTATCGAGAGTTCTTAGGTAGCTGTACAGTCCAATACGAGAACCACAGTCTCTGCCACAGGTGGGACAGATAGTAGTTGAGGGAAGGGGGTGGGTGAGACTGGTTTGCCGCACGCTCGTTCCGCTGCCTGCGCTTGATTTCTGCACGCTCTCGGCGACGAAACTCGAGGAGCTCAGCGCCCTCCCGGATGCACTTCCTCCACTTAGGGTTGTTTTTGGACAGGGACTCTGAAGTGTTAGTGGGGATGTTGCACTTTATCAGGGAGGCTTTGAGGGTGCCCTTGTAGCATTTCCGCTGCCCACCTTTGGCTCGTTTGCTGAGAAGTAGTTCAGAATAGAGCGCTTGCTTTGGGAGTCTCGTGTCTGGCATGCGAACTATGTGGCCCGCCCAGCGGAGCTGATCAAGTGTGGTCAGTGCTTCAATGTTGGGGATATTGGCATGGTCGAGGACACTAATGTTGGTGCGTCTGTCCTCCCCGAGGATTTGTAGGATCTTGGGTATAAAGAGCTAGTGGCAGGACATACAACTTTTAAAACTTTATCGATGACAAAATATCCTACGAAATTTGATTTTGACTAAAGCTAAAAATATACATATGCAAATACTTTAATCTTAATAGCAAATGATGGTACCAAGATTGCAGTGCATTAAGTGATATAAACTTTACTGGTGAGCAACCGCAGAAAGGCTGCTGTTGCCATGAATTGGGTGACAGTCCCGAATTAAGTCCGGTATTTAGTCCGAGCTAGGAAAGGGAGATCACTTGGTTTATGTTGTGAGTATGACGACTAAGTGCCCATAAGTGTGCTGGGACTTAACTTATTTGGATTATACTCATTTATGGGGTTGAAGAACACTCATTATGTTTGCAGTCACATTCAAATGTCTGCAGTTTTATATAAATAAAACATTAAAGCTTTTATAAAGGAACACATGTTACCTGAAACATATCTGTATTGTTGTCATGTGTATATTCTACCACCACTGTCTGAGCACGGGACAGTGTATATGAAATACTGTGTTGGTCCTTGTTGCTTATTGCCTATTTAAAAAAGAATAAATTATTCATTAAAAGGAAAATGAGGAAACTAAAAACATTTCCAGCAAATAGATCTACTTTTGTGCAACCTTTCAAGACAGCTCAGACATTCTGAATGTTTACAGTAACAATCCATTCCTGCTAAACTAGAACACCCCGTGCTGACCCAAGAACATCACCACTACTGTGTCAGTTGTAGCATCTCCTTCCACACTGATTATAATGAACTCGGGTCCATTGGGGAAATGGTTGGAGATTGCAATATAATGACCCATCAGCTTCAATTCAGTCAACAGCTGCCAAATGTCACAGCATAGTAGTCATCAGCTCTTAATCATTTGTGCTCATTCCTTGCATTTGAACTGAATTTTTGAAAATGTTAATGAAGGCTCTCATGTTTTCTTTGGGGGCGGGGAGAATGAAAAGAGAGGAAGGGAAAATCAGAGGCAGGAAGACCCTGGTGCCTATAGTCCTGAATTAGGCCTTCATGATTGAACTCCAATGGCTCTGGATGGTCTTGAACCCTATGTGAAAGTGATTTATCCTTTCGTGGAAGGACCAGAATTTCCAATGCTATTTAAGAACAGCTCTATCAACTCGTTCCTTTCCCAAATTGGGCTTCAGGGCATTGCTGTTATGCACAGAGCTGAGACAGAGGAAATAATTGCATCTAGTCAATAAGTATCGAATGCTGATTTAATCAAAAGGAGGGCATCATAGCCAACCTTGATCCTGTCCTCATCAGACATGCTCACCAGCCAGTGGTCACTGGATTGTTTCCACTTCTAAACTCAGGGATGCTGAAGCCAACAGTCGGTTAGCTGTTGTGCTCTATGACCTTGGCATGCGCCAGGGACTTTACTGATGTTCATTTTTTGGTGCTATTGGGCATTACACGTTTATCCACTGAACCAGCAGGGAATCCCAGGGGGAGAAAATTAGATTGAATCCATCAGTTTACTGCATCAGTTTCCACTCCCTCCAAAAAACAATGCTGATGCAGGAAAAGCTGAAAAGTTTGCGTAGTGTCTTTAAAAAGCACATCACTCCTTTCCTTGGAAAACCACCCACATTTAATGTATGTGGCACCATGTAGAGAGTGAGGAACATTCCAAAAAAGTCAGCTCATTTTACTTTCAAGTCAGCATTACTAATTAAACTGGGAAAAGAATCACTCTGATCACTGAATTGTAACAAGTGACAGATGTTCTTCAATAAGCATACATTCAAACCAAATTTAAAAAAGATTTTAAAAAATCAAATTTTACAACACATTTTCTGAGCTAGTGTGCAAATTGAGAAACAAAAAAGGTTTAACATACAAGGTTATTCACAGTAATTTACAACTGTGGGCAGCTGCCTCCAAACAGCAGCCCCCCCCCCTCCCCCCCCCCACCAATCCACGGAATTCCTATGTGTACTCTTCTCCGTTTATTCGGTGACATTTGAGTTCCTATTTTGAATGTCATTTTTTCCCTATCTTTTTTTTCTGGTCCTGATCCTTTTGCTCTACCACAGAGAGTAAGTACACCACAGAGGTTTTGCCCTAGGCTCAGAAATTGCTATAAATGTTCTACCATTGAAAGTGATGTACACGAGAACACTACAAGTGTCATCATCCATCATAGGCAGTCGCTCAGAATCGAGGGGGACTTGCTTCCATTCCCAAGGTGAGTTCTTTGATGGCTGAACAGTCTGATACGAGAGCCACAGACCCTGTTACAGGTGGGACAGACATTCGTCGAGGGAAGGGGTGGGTGGGGCTGGTTTGCCGCGCGCTCCTTCCGCTGCCTGCGCTTGGCCTCTTCGTGCTCTTTGCGTTGAGATTCGAAGAGCTCAATGCCCTCCCGGATGTACTTTCTCCATCTTGGGCGGTCTTCGGCCAGGGTCTCCCAGATGTCAGTGGTGATGTCGCACTTTACCAGGGAGGCTTTGAGGGTGTCCTTATAACGTTTCCGTTGTCCTCCTTTGGCTCGTTTACTATGAAGGAGCTCCGCATAAAGCACAAGTGTAGTATTTGAATGAATATGAAATAAGACTTGAATGTTGTAAAGAAAAGAGTTTTTCTTCCTTCCATAATGTATTAGCAGCTTCAGCGAAGATCCACATGAAGTTCCATTGTTGCTGGCCCCCCTCCACAGTATAAATGGAGTGATGTGGCCACAGCAGGAACCAGTTCAATTCTATAATACAGAAGAGGCATTGCAGTGGTCCTATCCCTGAAAGTCAGGACAAATTTCACCTGCCAATTACTGACCTATCACAAATCACCAGCAAAGTGATGGAAGAAGTCATAACCATTGCTATCAAGCAACACCTTTTAACCAGTGCTCAGTTCAGGCTCCGTCAGAGCCACTTGGCTCTCTATCTAGACACAGCTTTGATCTAAACAGGCCGCAAGAGCTGAATGCCAGAAGGAAGCTGAGAATAGCTGACTTCAATTTCAAGACTGCATGTCACTGAACAGGTCACAGAGTCCTAGCAAAACTGAGGTAAATGTATAAACACTCCAGTGGCTGGAGTCATTCCTGACACTCAGGAAGATGGTTGTAGTCGTTATACCCAACTAATCATTACAGCCTCCAGACAACTCTACCAGTGTGCGTCATTGCAGGGTCCCCAGTCCAACTATCAAAGGTCTTCCCTCTATCATAAGGTCGGGAGTGGTGATAATCACAAAATAATTACCACTCCAAGGCACACCACACAGTGGCGGTGCGGCCCTCATCACCAAGTCACATCTAGGTCTTTTCCCCTCTACTCTTCCATCAAGCATCTCACCTTATTCTACCCTTCTTGCCTCTCAAAATCTTCCACTGCCCCGTCCCATCCAGTTTCTCAGCAATAACCTCCTTCCTTTTCTCCCGCAGCCTCTGCACTAAATAACTGCTTGCTGATTTTAATCCCCATCTCAACCCACTTTGCCCTCTCTTCTGATTTCACCAACCTCCTGTACTCCCTGAACCTCTTGTTCCCCTCAACCATGCCATCTTATGGGTAACCTCTCTACTCCCATGGTTTTGATCACAGACACGACCATCTCCAACCACTTCCTTGAAGCCCTCTTTACCCGCATCCCTCCAATCCCTGCCAACCCCACTTGCTTCTGCATCAAAGACTGAAAATTCCCCCTCCGAATTCGCTTACAATTGCATTTACAAACTGCCAATTTTCTAACTTTTGTCCTTCTATTCACCATGATATTTCAAAGCTGTCAATCTCCTCCATCACACTCTAACCTTCACCTTGGGACCCTTGTACTAAGTAAAATTATTGCTCTCCATTTCTGGCTGCTCCTCTTGCTTCATTCCTTCACGTCCATGAAGTGCAGATTTGAACGCGTCTGGCACACAACTGGCTTAGCCATCCATCGTCAGAAGTGGCTGGATCACATCTCTCTGCCAACTCTCCTCTGCCAACACTACACTCTAATCCAGAATCATCATGGAATTCAAAAGATAACACCCAGTTTCTTTTCTCCACTACAAACTATTTCATTAAACCCCCCCCTCCTGTGTCCCTTATGCCCTCACCTCCAAGTGTAAAGCCCTCATGGAATTCTTTATTACAGAGCTGGAGACAATCTGTATTTCCCGCATCCCTCCTTTCCCTTTCAAAGCAACCAAGTCCACAAAGAGGTAACATTTTTGTTTGGTCCATTTTGTGTCTCATGTTCAAACTTAAGGGTTCAGGATAAACAAGGTTCCAGTCTGGAAATTGCTGGTTTCAAAGACATACCTTCTCTGCCTGAGGTGTACAGGTGACATGCACTGTACTAGGTTTCACACCATTCGGCTTTGGTCTTTTAAATAAAGCAAATCTGCTTTTTCTTCGTCCTCGGTCTCCATTTGGCAGAGATCCGTTGTACCTTATGGGATAGAAGAAATTCAATACTGAAAATATTGTAGTCTAATTAAATATTTAGAATTCTAAATAAGTCTTAAACTCTGGTTACTTTAAATAATTAAACCCTCTACTGCTTTCAGGACAAGTTTCATTAGTTATATTAACACTCTGAATGCCAAAACTTGATGATACAGGTGCTTTTGTTTCAGATGATTAGACCAAATTTCTCACTGAAGGTGTTACAAGTTCTACCAGCAAAGCAGTGCATGAAAACAGTTGAGCAGTGCATCTATTACCATAATCACCAACATACAAGTTATTTATCTGAAAATACTATCAAGGCATTCTGCCTCAAGAGCGAAGATCAGAAGTCAGGCCAATCCACATCCCTTACGTGCCTCCCATAATCAGAATCGATCACCTCACAGCACTTCTGCGTGACTGATGTGCTGTCAACAGCAGATGTGCAGTTTTTTTCCCCACCATCAACTACACACATATCAATAAGCAATGGCATTGCAAGTCGACAAAAGTATGGAGTATGGATTTATGACTCAGTTGTTGGATTAAACATTACCTGGAGCTGGACCAACATATCTGCATAACTAGAGTCTTCATTTCACATTAGAGCTCTTCCACCTATTGAGTCCAGAACCGATAAACACAAGGGGGGGGGGGGGGGTGGGGAGTGCGCGAACAGTGCATAGAGGTCATTCTCCCAAAAGGTGGGGTGGGGGGGGGAAATTGGCTTAGTTCCATGCCTTTGTAACCTCTATACTTGACTATTCCAACTCCTAACTGGCCTCCCAAGTTCTAACCTATGCAAACTTGAGGTCATCCAAACCTCTGCTGCCCGTGTCCTAACTCACACCAAGTCCCATTCACCCATGTGCTCGCTGACCTACACTGACTCCCAGTTAAGCAATGAGTTGATTTTAAAATCCTCATCCTTGTTTTCAAATTCCTATCTTAATTTTCTCCAGCCCCACAACCCTCCAATTCTGCCCTCTTGAGCACCCCTGATTATAATCGCTCAACCATTGGTGGCCATGCATTCAGCAGCCAAGGCCCCAAGCTCTGTAATTCCCTCCTTAAACCTCACCACCTTTCAACCTCTTTCTTCCTTTAAGACAATCCTTAAAATCTACCTTTTTGACCAAGCTTTTGGTCATCTGCCCTAATATCTCCTTATGTGACTCGGTGTCAAATTTTGTTTTATAACGCTCCTGTGACGTGCCTTGGGACATTTTACTATGTTAAAGGTGCTATATAAATACTAGTTGTTGTTGTAAAAGTATTTTTGGATGAGTGAAAAGAATGGGACAGGTAGGAAAAATTACTTACATTTTAGGTATCAGTCACCATTTTCCAGATGATGTGAAACCAGAACATCGACTCTCTGTGATCTCAGCTGATCTGTATAGCATTAGATAGGAGTACTACCCTACCCAGGGATTCTCCAGTCTTTAGTTACAAAAATGTCTCAAGGCATAAGGAGATCCCTGTCCCATTACTTGTAAAGCAACTGACTACAGGAAAGTAAAAAAAAAAAATGATTGCTTACATTGCAAAATTATAGTTTTAGCTACGCACTGCCACCTTCTGAAGTTAAGGAAGGTCACAGGACATCATGATTTAAAAACCAGCATGTCCAAATTCTTGGACGTACTAATTTACCTAGAGCAGTGAAAGCGTACTCTGGAACATAGGAAGCAAAGGCTTACCTGCAGTAGTGGTCATGCCCATGCTAGTGACCATCTAAAACCAAGGTGGTGGACTGGCAAACCCATGGCAGGTCTCCACCAAAGTCACCAATATCAGTTGCTAGATGTGATAGTATGATCACTATGATCGTATTAAATGGCAGAGCAGGCTCAAGGGGCCGTATGGCTTACTCCTGCTTCTTATGTTCTTGGGGGTGGGGGGTAGAAGGATGGCGAAAAAGAATGGTTTCTGTCCTAAAAAAAAATTTCGGGAAAAAAAAGAATGGTGTACCTAGTCTCTTCTAATTGCTATCCTGTAGTGAAACTTGCAACTGAGATGCAAAAATCATGCAAAAATCATGGGTGCAATCACATGTTCTAATGCATATTAGTGCTCCAATCACACATTGTAGATTTGTCAACCCCCACTGATGTTTCAAACTACACAACATATGACACTCAAATGCTAGATCCTTTAGTTACTGCTTAGGTATGAATTTGCTCATGTCTTAGCCACAATATCTTTCAACAAAACTTCTCATACATTGAGACAGAGGCTTCAATAATCAGAAGGAATAATACCAAGCCAGGATAATAACCGTAACAGCACAAAGCCTGGAACTTCCTTGGTGGATCAGCTCATTAAAAGGTAGTAATTAGTTGCCATATAGATGAGGAAATTTCCCACTATGCTCCTTCATTTGTACAGAGTTAATCTCACTCAAGGTGGAGGTATGGGTTCTATAATTGACCAGTATTCCTGGGGAGGGAAGGCAGTATCAGGCTGGGTTCCACTTTCTGACTATCATCTAGGCTCTGCTGGAAGTATATGTATGTAGATATGGGCAATCAATAGAGACTTAGCTTGGGATAGATGTGGGCATTAAAATTTGACAAAAGGCATGGATGAGTGTTTCAGCAGCCACTGACAGAGGGGACAACACTATGGGCCCAAGTTTCCACATGATTTGCGCCTGATTTTTAGGAGCAACTGGTGGAGAACGGACTATCTTAGAAATCGCAATTCTCCACATTTTTTTTTCTGCAGTTCTAGTCAGGTAGAACAGTTCTACTTTGGAACAGAATTTTTTCTTCAAAAGGGGGCGTGTCCGGCCACTGACGCCTGATTTGAAAGTTTCCACAGTGAAAATGTACTCCAAACTAAAGTAGAATGGAGCCAGTGAAGATTTTTGTAGAACTGAAAAAACCTGTTCTACACATTAAAAAATCAAGCGCAGGTTACAAATTAGGCGTCCAGAACGAGGTGGGGGGGGGGGGGAGGGAACTCATTAAATTAGACAATAAATCCTTATTTATACTTCTACAAATATTATACAAATAAATCCAACCTGAATAAACATTTATAAGCCAAGAAAAGATTAAATAAACCATCTTCCTACCTGTGTGAAAGTGCTTCAGCCAGGGAGAATTCTGCAGCCGTTCGTGCCGCTGAGCGGGAGGGGGAGAGAGAGAGAGAGAGAGAGAGAGAGGGAGAGGGGGAGAGAGAGAGGGGGGGAGGGAGAGAGAGAGAGGGGGGGAGGAAGAGAGGGGGAGGGGAGCGGGTGTCGGGTCGGGTCTGGTCGGCGGGGGGGGGGGGGGGGGGGAGAAGCGGGTGTCGGGTCTGGTCCGGAGGCAGGGGGGGGGAGCGGGTGTCGGGTCCGGTCGGGGGGGGGAAGCAGGAGCTGGCCGTGGGAGGAGCCTTATTCACGCAGCCCCAGTGAGGCCATTCGGCCAGGGCTAGGGGCTGCGTGCTTCGGGCCCCTCCCACACAGTTCGGCGCCTGGAGCTACTGCACTTGCATGCCCACTGTAGCGCGCATGTGCAGAGGTCCTGGCACTGTTTTCAGCGCAGGGACCTGGCTCCGCCCCCCCCCCCCCCCACAGCTCGTGCTGGCTGCGCCGAGGGCCAGAGGACCTGCAAGTAGGTGGAGAATACCGAGGATTTTTTTAGGCGCCATTTTAGGCGCGAAAAACGGGCGCCCAGCTCGGAGGGGCGCCCGTTTTTTTTCTTGTGGAAACTTGGGCCCTATAAATCTAGTCTTGGTGATGGATAAGATGTGGGATTTGATGCTCAATGTAGGACTATAGAGAGGATACCAAGGTTGTACAATATTATTTCAGCTAGAACCAACAGCTGGGGTGAATGGAACTGGGGTGAGAGTGCATTTTTTCTGGTGGTAGCTGCACAGAATAGCTTGTTGGTTTTAAGCTAAATAAAATTCTAGTTCATCCATGACATTATATTGGACAAACAGCTGAACAGCACGGTAACCTTAATGAAGTAAGTGATGGAGGAGAAATGGATGCCAGGGCTGAATTTGCAGCCCCTACAGGCACAAAAGTGTGCACATGCCCATAGGGGCCTCACAAGTTCCGGATTTAGCCATGCGCTGTGCATGCACCGAAACCTGTGATCTGTCAAGGATCCTCCATACAGATTGAACGAATCGGACAGAAATAGGCATTCACTGGGGATTGGGCTAATTTGCCAAACTTCCGCCCAGCGAATGCCCTTGAAATTCTTACTCCTGGTTAAAAGCAGGCATAAGGCTTTCTTTTACCAGCGTAAGAGTTTAAAAAAAAAAAAAATTTCCCCTCCCCCACTCATTTATATATTTAAAAACCCTGTCCATTAAGGCAAGTTTATTTTTAGCCCCATTACATTTTTTTAAAAAGTTCAAAAATGGAGGTCCTGTGCAGCAGGCTCACCAGCTTTGAAATGGTAAAACCACGCATACACAACATTTTGAATGAGCCACACAGTTGGCCGCGTGTCCCCAAAAAATGTAAGAGGGAACATTGCGTGCCAGTGCAAGAGATGGCAACCATAGGGCGGCACTATCGCTCCTCCTTTAAGGGCATTCTTCAACCAAGCTTTTGGTCACCAAAAATGGGGGATGGGCAAAGGGAGGGAGAGGAGGATGAGGAAGCTGAAAAATAGGCCGAAATGGGATTTGGACGTTAAGGGGTACACCATCACCACAGCGATTTGGCTGTGAAAACCCATTCTGTTTAGTCAGTTGTTAAACAGACTTCCACTGCTGATGAAGCAGTGCATACTTTTGAAGATGACAACAAAACCCTACACCAAATCTTAAACGTCATCATTTAGATAAAAACAAGATATCATAACCCTCTCCAGCAAAAAAAAATGTTTTATCTATCCTATTCATTTTAGAGGGGAAACCTGTATTCTACTGCATTTTCCAAAATAATTCTCGGTGTTTAAATTAGGAAATCTATACATTAAAGGGTATGTCTCAATCCATGATCTATGTTTTGGAGCTAAAAAGTCTGTTAGCCTCACAGAAAAACAGGTATTCTGTTAAGTTATTTTCAATAATATGAAATTTAAATGCCATCTTCTAATCCTACTCATCTCACCACTGCAGCCAAGATTAGTGATTTCACAGAAAATTGGTGGCCAGATATAGCCTGCAAATCTATTGTGTAGACACGTAAACCCCAGGAATAAGGATCATATAAACAGGGACATACATACACCTGCTTCGCCTTTTAAGTTTACTTGGCAATTCATGTTAAAATACTTCCTCTTCATATCAACTATCTGGGGTTTCTTCCTCTTGTCTAATGCTAGTTTACTTTCAAAATAAATGAAATTAAAATAAAATAACTTAAAGTAAAAAGGAAAACCTCTACCAACGGTCTTCATTGTGATAATTTCAAATGGTACTTTTTTTGGAGTATTCATAAAGGTAACTAGCTTGAGCTTAGATTTTTTTTTTTAATCCTCCACTTCTCTTTAGATTTGATGATCAGAAAATATGCAGAATAAGGCAGCAATTTATTGTAGGTGAAGGGATCCTGAATGGACATGTCAAATTTCTGAACTGGGAAACCATCCCAGATTCAAAAAAAGCAGTAATAGGAAAAAATCAAAGCGACAAACATGTTGAGCTTTTCCAGAAGAAAAAAAAGAGATCAGCTAAAACAACAACAATCTGCATTTCTATAGCATTATAACGTAGAAAAATGCCTCATGCTTTACAGAGGTGTAATTTTCAAAATGGATGTCAGGCTAAAGGAGGAGATACTAGCAAGGGTGATGAAAAGCTTGGACCAAAGAGGTGGATTATAAGCATGGTCTTAAAAGAAGAGGGTTTAGGCGGTTGTTCTATTTCCATCTAAATAACAAATGGTTTAAAATGCAGAGCAAAAGGTTATGGTTCAATATTTTGGGGAAGAAACTCTAACCGGTAGTTTCCTTTACCATCCCACCAACCTCCCTCCCTGCCACCCCCACCCTCAAATACATATACAATGCTTACCCTAACACAATGATTTCTCCATATTTAATGGGTGCTTTGGTGGATGAGGAAAGATTTTCTTGATCAGGAGAAAACATGAGCTGGGCTAGGTGGTTTAGTACTTTGTACTTTTCTTCAGAGTCTGGAATCTTTACACAGCTTTTTCATTATTTGTTTTCAAAGTTTCTGTAAAAAATATACACAATACAGCACAGTTTACTACAATTCAGACCATGAGTCACTAGTATAAGCACAAAGGACACCTCAAAACCCAGGACAAATTTAGAAGGAAATTCAATTGGAGGAAAGTTTCATGTAGCAGTTGAGAAGGTCCACCAATTAAATTAACTTGGAATACAAATTTCTTATTTTACACATTATATGAAACCCATTTTTAAATGAAAGTCAACTAAAAGATGTAGAGCTGGATTCACTTACCAGAAGGGAGTTTTCCAGGTACAATTATTATATCAAAATGCCTAAGCGGCCTATTAAAAATTCACCTTGCCTACATATACTTCATTTACATTTATTTTGCCAAATTTTACAAAAACAATGAAATGTAGGTATCAAGTACAGGTGCCTTATAGTACATAGTTTAAAATGCAAAGAATAATCTAGTGGCATAAAGTATTGCATTTCTACAAATGCACTATAGCACATATTCATTTGACTGTTAGTTAAGAAAACATTTATGGTACCATCTCAGTCCTTAATTTGAGTTTATGTGTTCTCAACATATTTCCAGTGCAACTTCAAAATACAAAAAATTCTAGTATGTAATATAAAGCTATTAAATATGTTTCCCAGGGAACACTGCCAAGTAACTGTGCTCTCTGGTCAAGTATGTAGCTAGCAAGATCTTTAAAACATTCAAAATGGACATCCATACCCATCGCTAAAAGATTTTTAAAAAGCATTCTTTCCTTCTTCCTGCTCACAGCTTATATAAAAATTATAAAGTTTTAAAACCAATACAAAATTCAAAAGACAGCTTCATACTTGGCTCCACAGAAATTACTATAATATTTTCTATCAACCTAGTTTCACTAAAACCTTTTTACTAATCCAGAAGTTGCCACTAGTCTAAATTTATAACACATGTACACAGTCTAGGAACTGTGGAAATATTTTTCATATTTCCACATTAACAATGCCATAATTTTTCAGCTTCAGAGACTGAACTATTTTCCTTCTAGTCCCAGGGGACCATCAATTGCCTCGAGGCCCTGGGAGCTTTAACAGACAACACTGCCATTGCCTCAAGTGCAGAGTAAACATCGATTTTTAGCTTGCAGTCTAGAAAAATACATTTAAATGTATTACTTGCAACTGTACAGAAATAAACCCCTCACTTACCACAGTACAAGGCTTATATGCAACAGCAACTTTGCCAGTAGGCACATTGGGTTCAAGTTTCGGACCCCTGCTAGAACGACGCACATCAGAGAGACCCGCCTAATTTGTAGAACTGAAAAAGCGGCAAATACTTACCTCGCGATTCTCTGATATCTGTAGGTCCGTTTCCAGCTCAGCGCGGCACAGCAAGAGCTGCTGGGGGCGGAGCTACAGCCCTACACCAAAAACAGTGCCGGCAGCTGCGTGCGTGCAGAGTGGAGGCTGCGCGCATGCGCAGTAGCTCCTGGCCCTCCCAGCGCGTTCTGTCTCCGGGCGACGACCCTATCCCTGGCCGAAGGGTTGTCATTCCTATCCCGGGCCGAGTGGCCTGACAGTACTTACCTCTTCTGCGGTGGCCCGCCCGGCATCTCACTGGGGGCGGGCCCCGCCCAAAGTGGCGTCCTCGTCGGCGGCGGGGCCCACCCAAAGTCCTGGTCGGCGGTTCGTTATCTGCTGGGGGCAGACCCCGCCCGAAGTCCTCGTCAGCAACGGGGCCCACCCGACCGGCATCTCCTGGGGGGGGCCCCGTCCCAGCACGCTGTTGGAGGGCTCCCGGTGCCGCAGTAAGTGAGTAGAAACTTTACATTTTTTATTTATTGATTGATTATTTTTTACATTTTTTGATTTATTGGTTGATTTATTGGTCTATTTATCATTTATTATTGATGGCTCTTTATTTGTAAAAGTGAAGTGTTTAATGTTTGTAAACTTCCCTCCCCCCTCCCTCCAGCTCTCGTTCCCTACGCCTAATTTATAAAGTGTAGGAAAGGTTTTTCTCAGCGTACAAAAATCTACACTTACTCCATTCTAAGTTAGTTCGGAGTAAGTTTTCGCTGCCTAAACTTGCAAAACAGGCGTAAGTGGCTGGTAACGCCCCCTTTTGAAAAAAAACTTCTCAAATGAAACTATTCTAACTCACTAGAATTGGAGCAAACTAAATGCCGAGAATTGCAATTTCTAAGATACTCCATTCTAAACTAGTTGCTCCAAAAAAATAGGAGCAACTCGAGTCCATTATTGGCACCAAAAAGCTGCAGATTTAACACACAAAGGCAGTAACACGATTACACAATACATTACCCTGTATTGTAATACAGGGTACTCTTAATTTGGTCACCTCAAATTGCTTTCACACTCCAGCACAACACAAAATGGTCTCCCTACACCCACATTTGGAACCGGAGTCTATAAATTATAGTGCTGGGTATTCTCAGTTTCATTCTATACATACACATAAAAAATAAAACAATTTACATGCCAGTGAAATCCAGACCACCATTTGGCACACGTACCTACACCAGCTCTCAAAGAGCTACCCACTGAGTCCGAGTATCCTTCTAAATTTTTCCAATACCCATTAAATTCTTTTCCGAACATTTATCCACTTCTCTTTTAAAAGCTTTTATGGATTCTGCTTCCACCACTATTACTGGTAGGACATTCCATGTCATAACCACCTGCATAACCTCTCCCTTAATTCTTTTGCTCCAAGTTTCAGTTTGACTCAAGTGACATATATGGAAGTTTAAATATAAACCTGATAAAAGTAAACTTACCATTAATGCTACTCCTTCGATGACAGAACTATAAGCAGGTAAATAAAAATTAAATCTTCACCACCTTTTTCATCAATGTTCTTCGTGGCCCAAAATCTTCCAAGATGTTCCAGAAGTCCAGGGAAGCCTTGTAAATCCGCCAGGCAGGCAAAATCACCAGAATAATTGGACTCTTCAACCCAAAAACAGCAATGGCAGCCGACTCCAGCTGCTGCTATCCCCGGTCAATGGTCCTCCACCCACGCAGCCCATTGTTTTTAAAAAAATGTTTTCTTCTATGCATGTGCGTTGCGCACGTGCAATGAGTCGTTTTTTTTTGAGCGCAGACGCTGTGCGTTTCAGGCGCACACTCTAAGCCCCGTGAGATCGACTTTGGTAGCACTGGTGCGACAAGATGTGTACCTTTGCAGAAAACTTGGGATTTCTTTTTCAGCGCAGAGGGTCCACAAAGAAACATGCGTTCAGGTCAATGTACGCCATAATTTTTAACTTCGGGAAAATTATTCCTGCCTCTTAGAAACAGAAATTTAAGCGCAGGAGGCGGCCATTCGGCCCATCGTGTCCACGCCGCACGGCCCTTGGTCAGCAGCCCTGAGGGTTACATATAAACCTATGAACAATGACGAAAAGGCAAAGAGCACCCAGCCCAACCAGTCCGCCTCACACAACTACAACACCCCTTATACTGAAACATTCTATACTCCACCCCAACCGGAGCCATGTGATCTCCTGGGAGAGGCAAAAAAGATAAAAACCCAGGCCAATTTGGGGAGAAAAGAAAATCTGGGAAAATTCCTCTCCGACCCATCCAGGCGATCGAAACTAGTCCAGCAGATCACCCTGGCCGTATTTCGATTCCCTGCAGTACTTACCATTATATCTGTGCCGTCCAACAAAATGTCATCCAATCCAATCCCAATTACTACCTGCAGGTTACGGCACTTTAAGTGCCCATCCAACCATCTCTTGAAAGTGGTGAGTTCCAGATCCTCACAACCCTCTGTGTAAAGAAGCCCCCCCTCAAATCCCCTCTAGACCTTCCACCAACAACCTTAAAACTATGCCCCCTCGTAATAGACCCCTCCACCAATGGAAATAGACCCTTACTATCCACTATGTCCAGGCCCCTCAATATTTTGTGCACCGCAATGAGGTCTCCTCTCAACCTCCTCTGTTCCAATGAGAACAAACCCAGCCTATCCAATCTGTCCTCATAACTAAGATTCTCCATTCCAGGCAGCATCCTAGTAAATCTCCTCTGCATCCTCTCTAGTGCAATCACGTCCTTCCTATAATACGGTGACCAGAACTGCACGCAGTACTCCATCTGTGGCCCAACCAAAGTATTATACAATTTAAGCATGACCTCCCTGCTCTTATATTCTATGCCTTCTTATTCACCTGGCCTGCTACTTTCAGGGATCTGTGGACAAGCACTCCAAGGTCGCTTTGTTCATCTACACTATTAAATGACCTACCACTTAATGTGTATACCCTTTCCTTATTAGACCTCCCAAAGTGCATCACCTCACACTTCTCTGAATTAAATTCCATTTGCCACTGCTCTGTCCACCTGACCAGTAGATTGATATCCTCCTGCAGCCCATGATTTTCCTCTTCCTTATCAACCACACAGCCAATTTTAGTGTTGTCTGCAAACTTCTTAATCATACTCCCTATATTCAAATCTAAATCGCTGATATACACCACAAAAAGCAAGGGACCCAGTACTGAGCCCTGCGGAACCCCACTGGATTCATCGTTCCAGTTACAAAAACATCCAGCAACCATTACCCTTTGCTTCCTTCCTCCAAGTCAATTTTGGATCCAACTAGCCACTTTGTCCTGGATCCCATGTGCTTTAACCTTCATGACCAGTCTACCATGTGGTACCTTATCAAAAGGTCCATATACACTACATCGTACGCACTACCCTTATCGACCCTGTTGGTTACCTCCTCAAAAGATTCGATCAGGTTAGTCAAACACGATCTTTTCTTAACAAATCCGTGCTGACTATCCTTCATTAATCCTTGCCTTTCCAAATGTAGATTTATCTTGTCTTTCAGAATTTTTTCCAATAATTTTGCCACCACTGAGGTTAGGCTGACAGGCCTGTAATTACTCGGCCTATCCCTTTCTCCCTTCTTAAACAAGTGTACTACATTAGCAATCCTCCAATCCTCCGGCACCATGCCCAGATCCAAAGAGGACCGGAAAATGATGGTCAAGGCCTCTGCTATTTCCTCTTCTACTTCGCTCAACAGCATGGGATGCATTTCATCCGGGCTTGGGGACTTACCTACTTTCAAAGCTGCTAAACCCCTTAATACTTCCTCTCTCACTATATTTATCCAGAATATCACACTCCTCCTCTATAGCAGTATCTGCATTGCCCCTTTCCTTTGTGAAAACAGATGCAAGGTATTCGTTAAGAACCTTACCAACATCTTCTGTCCCCACACAAAGATTATCCTCATGGTCTCTAATAGGCCCTACCCTTTCTTTAGTTACCCTCTTACTCTTAATATATTTATAGAACATCTTAGGGTTTTCCTTAAATGGATAGATGGGTTCAAGCCACACGACAAGCAGGGTTTGAGCACATCATCTAGGTTAACACTTCAGTGCAAGTGCTACATATTTGGAGGCAGCATCTTTCAGTTGAAACTTTATAATCGAGGTGGATTTAAAAGATCTCACAGCATTATTTGAAGAAAAACAGTGTCCTGACCAGCATTTATTTCAAAATCACTGCCACTACCAAATTATCTGGTCTTTCACCTTATGTTATTTCTAAAGACTTTGCCACATGCAAATTGCTTGCTGTGCATGCCTATGTAGCAAAATAATTCATTGGTTGTGAAATGCTTTGTGATGTCTTGAAGACTCAAAAAAGAGGCTATATAAATGCTAGTTCTTCTTTTTTGTTAATTTTAAATGTGTACCTTCTAGTTATTAACATAGCAACCACTGTGGATGCACACAGTCAGGGTCAGGTGCCTTTTTCACAAAGTTTCACCAATTTTCCCCTTATCTATATAGTTATCCTTTCTAACGACTCTTTCTCCTCTTGTACCCCTTCAGTTTAGGGATTAATCCTCTACACTCTGAAAAGCAAGGCAAAATATTAATTTAGCATCTCTAATTGGCCCTACCCTTTAACTTTATGTTTTTATAAAAATCCTTTACTCTTTCCTGTTACATTACTTGCCAGTCTTCATATGCCTCGGCCTCTAGTCTTTTTTGCTTTTCTTCTGTATTCCCTTTGATAGTCTTTTGTATTATTAGCCCGAGATTTGTCATATGCCTTCTGGAATCATTTTAATTTCTCTGCTCATCCAATGAACTACAGGTACAACGCCTCAAATCCAGCAACCTCGGGACCGGGATCGTGACAATTTTCGGATAAGAAAATCAAAAGCGGACATACGCTACCGAGACAGACAAAATACTAATGGGGGCGTGGGTCAGGTTGGGTTGGGCCGGGTCGAGGGTCATTCGACAAGGCTCGGACCGATTGCACGCCATTTAAAACATAGCGGCAAAGCCAATAACTAGTCCAGCCTGCTGGCTTTTGGACAATAATTCTGGATTTTATTTTATTGGATTTGAGACATTGAACCTGTACAATTTTTGCTGCACCATCTTTACATCTTGTGGGAATTTGTCTAGTCTGCACCCAAATAATCTCGCATTTGAAAGTTTCCCGTTGTTGTTGCACGGTCATATCTACCAATTTTTCTTCAATTTATCTCAGCTAGCTCCCTTTTTCTCTCATCAGAATCGGAGACCTCCCTCTCCAGTGCTCCCAGCCTACCTCTCCCAGTGATTCCAATACCACACCATACTACTTGGGTATTCAGTATTTGGCATTGTTATTTATAAATTTTAATAGGATAATTTTAATACATTAAAAGACCTGAGCTTTGCATTTGAGTTTCACATTCACTAACCTGGAGATGAGTGTAAAAATGTACAGTTCCATTAGATTTCCCATCAGTCCCTTGTATCATCAAATACACCAAGTTTTAGACAGCTCCAATTAGAAAGGCTATCCCTCATTTTCCAATCCATCATACCAGGTGGCACAATAGCAAATTAAGAAGCTTCTAAATGGATAACAGTTCCTGTGATTCTCATCCAGGAAGATTATTTTCAGCATAATGACCAGCAGGTAAACAAAATAAATGCCAGTGAATCTCTGGGTCGGAAATGAAGCTTTTCAGCAAATCAAATTCTCAAGACTCCAGCCAAGGATACTTAAAAAGTCAAATTAAAGGAGTGAGGAGTGGACTCAAGAAACCACAAAGAGGAAAGCAAAACTGAAGTTTTTCATCAGAGTTTAATTATTGCAAGAGCTCCAACAGCCCTTGTTAAAATATCAAGAGTCACAGTTTGAGATCAAGCCTCAAATTAGAAACTATTAGAGTCCCGATGACTGTATGAAGTTTGAACTTTTGCTTTAGTGGCTTAAAATGTCTCAATAGCATCAAACCAGATTATTGTAAAACTACCTCAAATCCTTAAGTCCAATAACAGCTGTAAAGGGAGAGTTTGTTGCAATTGCCCCACACTTTTAAAATAAATATACAGTAATTGTGCACTCCTTCGATGTGTGCCTTTCACTTGGTTTCGGGCTGGGATTGTACACAAAACTCACCATAAAAGAGAGTAATGACAAGGCACTAGAAATGTACAAATAGCAACAACAACTTGTATTTATATGGCCCCTAAAACGTAGTGAAACATCCCATGGCGCATCACAGGAGTATTATGAGATTAAAAAATTTACACCGAGCCACACAAGAAGAAATTAGGTCAAAAGCTTGGTCAAAGAGGTAGGTTTTAAGGAGCGTCTTAAAGGAGGAAAGAGATAGAGAGGCGGAGAGGAAAGGCAGGGAGTTCCAGAGCTTAGGGTCTAGGCAACGGAAGGCACGGCCACCAATGGTTGAGTGTTTATAATCAGAGATGCCCAAGAGGGCAGAATTAGAGGAGCGCAGACATCTCCGGGGGGGGGGTTGTGGGGCTGGACGAGATTACAGTGCTAGGGAGGGGCTAGGCCATAGAGGAATTTTGAAATCAAGGTGTTGCTTAACTGGGAGCCAATGTAGGTCAGCGAGCAGGCAAGTAAAAATGCACTGTTAAAAAAAGTTTTTTTTTAAAAAGTCCATCAAGGGGCAACAACTGTGAGGGGAATTAATAAAATTAGCCAAGTGTGATTATAAAGCAGAAATTCAATCAACCCATCTAGATGACTTCAAATGGAGACTGAAGCAAGCGGTTCATGACCATCAAACCAATGACGACACTACAATCTCCAAAGACACACAAATGGAGGGTGTGGGGGGCGGTGGGGGAAAAGAGTAACGTACATGGAGGACTAGTTTAGTGCTGGAAAAATTATATGGATAGTATATATATTACACGAAAACAAACATAAAAAACCAAGGCAAAAAGGTTATTGGATAGGACAAATATGCCATGCATGCCAGGAGCAGGATCCACAAGAAACTGAGCAAGATACATAGCAGGTTTGAGGTCCTAGGGATGACTGGTTTAAATTATATTGTTTCATCATCATCGGCAGTCCCTCGGAATCAAGGAAGACTTGCTTCCACTCCTGAAGTGAGTTCTTAGGTGACTGACCAGTCCATTACAGGAACTACAGTCTCTGTCACAGGTGGGGCAGACAGTGGTTGAAGGAAAGGGGGGGTGGGTAGTCTGGTTTTCCGCACGTTCCTTCCGCTGTCTGCGTTTGGCTTCTGCACGCTCTCGGCGACGAGACACGAGGTGCTCTGCGCCCTCCCGGATGCTCTTCCTCCACTTAGGGTGGTCTTGGGCCAGGGATTCTCAGGTGAGAGTGGGGATATTGTTTATACGTTTGATGGCTGAGAGTTACAATGACCCACAATTATGAGTCCGGATGCTAAAGTGACAGTGCAGGATGACTGAAGCATAAGCCAGCATCCATTAAAGTAATGCAGGACATGAATTATGTGGAGACTCCTTCTTTAAAATGGAGTGAACCATATTTCCAGTAAAGATACGTTTTTCCCAACCACCTGTCAAAATGGAAAAGCTAAATGACTATTTGCTCACAATAAAAGGATGAAGAGACCTATAAATAGCAAAAAACACTCAGCTTATGTGAGGGCACAAAAATATGGGACGATACAAGTGCCTGCCATATCATTGGAAAACTGCTTGTATTTAAATAATTCTGTGCTTTAAAACATTAGATCTCAAGGGGAGTTTTACTATTGTGAATTGAGGTTTGATTATGTAGAGCCAATGCAAACTTTTAATATGTATTTCAAGTACATTGATAGGTGAAGGCAGCTCCTGTTGGATATCTTAAAAATACTAGATAACCATCTAGACAAATCCAAACCCATTCATAGCAGCTTAACAAACATTCATTTGGTAATTAGAGAACTGAAAGGATAAATGTAAAATATTTGGCAGAGGATAAACGTGCTCAGTGACTCTCAATTATGAAACACAGGATGCAGATTTAGAAATGAACACATTTCCTCATATCCCACTGTATGGAGAAGGCAACACCAGACACAAAGATAAAAAGACAAACCATGTCCTGAAGTATGTCCCCATTTGGCTTTGTCTGGAGACTATGGCCCCATTTATTTATTCCTGTATACAAAAGCCAAATATCAAACTATTCACCAAAACAAACAGATGTGAGTTTTAAGTTATTATGCAGGTTCAGCTCCTGAGTGTGGAATGGGTATGCTCTTATACCATATGCCTAAACTAAAAATGGAAATCTTGAGGCCTCAGTTTGTAAAGACACATGTAACTATACAAACCAGAAGATTGGAGGGTTTGAATTGCAGTCAATGCTGAATTAACTGATCTCAGTCCAGATTGCAGCAGGAGCACCGCTATTGACCTCAGCATTCCTCCGTGATGGGGAGGGGAGCAGGGGAAGAAAGGAGAAAACGATTCCTGCTCCAAACTTGCTGGAAATGTAGACATTGCCAACACTTTGGCCCCAAGTTTCCACATGATTTGCTCCTGATTTTTAGGAGCAACTGGTGGAGAACGGAGTATCTTAGAAATCGGAATTCTCCACATTTAAGTTTTCTGCAGTTCTAGTCAGGTAGAACAGTTTTACTTTTGAACAGAATTTTTTTTTCAAAAGGGGGTGTGTCCGGCCACTGACGCCTGATTTGAAAGTTTCTACAGTGAAAACATACTCCAAACTAACTTAGAATGGAGCAAGTGAAGATTTTTGTAGGGTTGAAAAAACCTTGTCTACACATTAAAAAATCAGGCGCAGGTTACAAATTAGGCGTTGGGAACGAGGTGGGGGGGAGGGAAGTCATTAAATTCTACAATAAATCCTTAGTTATACAAATATTATACAAATAAATCCAACCTGAATAAAAATTTATCAGCAAAGAAAAGATTAAATAAACCATCTTCCTACCTGTGTGAAAGTGCTTCAGGCAGGCCTTTCAGGCAGCGGTTTGCCGTCGGGACCGACCGACAGCAGGGGGAGAAAGCTGGAAGAAGCCTCAGTGCTTGAGGCAGCCGTTTGCCGTCGGGACCGACCGACAGCAGGGGGAGAAAGCTGGAAGAAGCCTCAGTGCTTGAGGCAGCCATTTGCAGTCGGGACCGACGGACGGCAGGGGGAGAAAGCTGCAAGAAGCCTCAGTGCTGATCATGGAAGGGCAATGTGGTTTTATTAAAACATTTTAAAAATTGAACAGCTACAAAGAATTTGAATAGTCTCAAAAAGTGCATGTGTCCCGTTTATCACAGTCTATCTTTAATTACAGAATGCACTCCCTCACACACAGAAATATCAAGAAAATTAAAATGCAAGCCTTTGCAAGGGTTCAATAAACAAATTTTCACTTTTTCTGCTGCACTTTTTAAAATGGCCGAGTGCCAATGTTTACTTCAGACTGCGCGTGCGCGAACGCTCCAACGCGCACGCGCAGGGTTGCCGGCACCAAAAAAACTCATTTAAATTGTACCCGCCCCCTCCTACTTACAAAATCGGCGCGAGTGGTAGGCTCCGCCCCCTGTGCGCCGCACCAAGCAGACATTGAGCTGCAAGGCGCTCGAGAATACCGTGTTTTTTTTCAGGCGCTGTTTTCGGCGCGAAAAACGGGCGCCCAGCTCGGAGGGGCGCCTGTTTTGCCGCGTGTGGAAACTTGGGGCCATAGTGTCTAGGCTTGCATGGAAAATGGCACTTGGATGAGGTAGTGGAGGGCAAATGTCAAAATAGTTCAGACACAAATCAATATTTTCTACGGGAGAGAGAAGAGAAGGAAAGGGGAGAATATTAGATATGTTTCCTCATTCATCAAGAGGCATAGGAAGGGTTTGCACATCATGCAGTTATTTCTGCATTGCAGACTTAATGGTGGTATTCACTGTTAATCTACATGCAACGTCCACTTTAAAGTTTAATTTAAATAACCAGCCTAGAATGTACATTTTAAGAAAACAAACACAACTTTGAATAATGTTAGAAACATAGAAAATAGGTGCAGGAGTAGGCCATTCGACCCTTTGAGCCTGCACTTCCATTCAATGAGTTCATGGCTGAACATGCAACTTCAGTACCCCATTCCTGCTTTCTCGCCATACCCCTTGATCCCCCTACTAGTAAGGACTACATCTAACTCCTTTTTGAATATATTTAGTGAATTGGCCTCAACAACTTCCTGTGGTAGAGAATTTCACAGGTTCACCACTCTCTGGGTGAAGAAGTTTCTCCTCATCTCAGTGCTAAATGGCTTACCCCTTATCCTTAGACTGTGACCCCTGGTTCTGGACTTCCAGAACATTGGGAACATTCTTCCTGCATCTAACCTGTCTAAATCCGTCAGAATTTTAAACGTTTCTATGAGATCCCCTCTCACTCTTCTGAACTCCAGTGAATACAAGCCCAGATGATCCAGTCTTTCTTGATAGGTCAGTCCCGCCATCCCGGGAATCAGTCTGGTGAACCTTCGCTGCACTCCCTCAACAGCAAGAATGTCCTTCCTCAAGTTAGGAGACCAAAACTGTACACAATACTCCAGATGTGGCCTCACCAAGGCCCTGTACAACTGTAGTAACACCTCCCTGCCCCTGTACTCAAATCCCCTCGCTATGAAGGCCAACATGCCATTTGCTTTCTTAACCGCCTGCTGTACCTGCATGCCAACCTTCAATGACTGATGTACCATGACAACCAGGTCCCCTTTTCCTAATCTGTCACCATTCAGATAATAGTCTGTCTCTCTGTTTTTACCACCAAAGTGGATAACCTCACATTTATCCATATTATACTTCATTTGCCATGCATTTGCCCACTCACCTAACCTATCCAATTCACTCTGCAGCCTCATTGCATCCTTCTCGCAGCTCACGCTGCCACCCAACTTAGTGTCATCCGCAAATTTGGAGATACTACATTTAATCCCCTCGTCTAAATCATTAATGTACAATGTAAACAGCTGCGGCCCTAGCACAGAACCTTGCCTGCCATTCTGAAAATTACCCATTTACTCCTACTCTTTGCTTCCTGTCTGCCAACCAGTTCTCAATCCACGTCAGCACACTACCCCCAATCCCATGTGCTTTAACATTGCACATTAATCTCTTGTCGAAGGCCTTCTGAAAGTCCAAATACACCACATCAACTGGTTCTCCCTTGTCCACTCTACTGGAAACATCCTCAAAAAATTCCAGAAGATTTGTCAAGCATGATTTCCCTTTCACAAATCCATGCTAACTTGGATCTATCATGTCACCTTTTCCAAATGCGCTGCTATGACATCCTTAACAATTGATTCCATCATTTTACCCACTACTGATGTCAGGCTGACCGGTCTATAATTCCCTGTTTTCTCTCTCCCTCCTTTTTTAAAAAAGTGGGGTTACATTGGCTACCCTCCACTCCATAGGAACTGATCCAGAGTCGATGGAATGTTGGAAAATGACTGTCAATGCATCCGCTATTTTCAAGGCCACCTTTTTAAGTACTCTGGGATGCAGTCCATCAGGCCCTGGGGATTTATCGGCCTTCAATCCCATCAATTTGCCCAACGCAATTTCCCGACTAATAAAGGATTTCCCTCAGTTCCTCCTTCTTACTAGACCCTCTGACCTCTTTTATATCCGGAAGGTTGTTTGTGTCCTCCTTAGTGAATACCGAACCAAAGTACTTGTTCAATTGGTCTGCCATTTCTTTGTTCCCCATTATGACTTCCCCTGATGCTGACTGCAGGTGACCGACGTTTGTCTTTACTAACCTTTTTCTCTTTACATATCTATAGAAGCTTTTGCAGTCCGTCTTAAGGTTCACTGCAAGCTTCCTCTCGTACGGTTTAAAGGGAAGTTTACAAACATTAAACACTTCAGTTTTACAAATAAAGAGCCATCATCAATAATAAATGATAAATACATCAATAAATCAATCAAAAAAAATAAAAATAATTTTTTTTTAAAAATCAATAAATAAATCATTTTCTACTTACCGACTGCAGCACCGGGAGTCCTCCAACAGCGTGCTGGGACGGCCCCCCCCCCCCCACAGTGTGTCTCTGTCAGTGTCTATCTCTCTCAGTGTTTCTGACAGCGAGAGGAGGAGGGGATAAGGATAAGGAGGAGGAGGAGGAGGAGGAGGAGGGAGGGGATAAGGAGGAGGAGGAGGAGGAGGGGATAAGGATAAGGATAAGGATAAGGATGAGGATGAGGATGAGGATGAGGATGAGGAGGAGGAGATAAGGATAAGGAGGAGGAGGAGGAGGAGGAGGAGGAGGAGGAGGAGGGGATAAGGATAAGGAGGAGGAGGAGATAAGGATAAGGAGGAGGAGGAGATAAGGATAAGGAGGAGGAGGAGGAGGATGAGGAGGGGATAAGGATGAGGAGGAGGAGGAGGGGATAAGGATAAGGAGGAGGAGGAGGGGATAAGGATAAGGAGGAGGAGGAGGGGATAAGGATAAGGAGGAGGAGGAGGGGATAAGGAGGAGGAGGAGGAGATAAGGAGGAGGAGGAGGAGGAGGAGGAGGAGGAGGGGAGGAGGAGGAGGAGGAGATAAGGATAAGGAGGAGGAGGAGGAGGAGGGGGGGGACTTCTCTTCTTCTCTTTTCCGTCTCACCTTCATCTTCGTCGTTGTCTTCTTTTCATCTTCTTCTTCTTCGTGCTTTTCACCTTCACCTTGATTCTTCTTCAGTCTTCTTCTTTTCACCGTTCACCTGTCATCTTCCACCT